>NC_085138.1:423864280-424028609 GCF_035046485.1 Aedes albopictus | reverse complement strand
GAGCACTTCCACAGTTATTAACTGAGAGCTTCCTCTGCCAATGACCATTTTGCATGTGTATATCGTGTGGGCAGGCACGAAGATACTCTATGCCCAAGGAAGTCAAAGAAATTTCCTTTACGAAAAGATCCTGGACCGACCGGGAATCGAACCCGTCACCCTCAGCATGGTCATGCTGAATACCCGTGCGTTTACCGCCTCGGCTATATGGGCCCCTATGGCTGCCTAATGAGTTCATGGATTACTTTATTAGCAGACTAGAACGTGACGAATATAGTGTAACGGCGACAAAGAAGACCTATCAGCAACTACCCACCTCGGTGCAGACGTATAATCCTGACAATGCAGTTGTCAACTAGACACCAGTTGAATCGAACGGTGCTCAGTACGGAAATTTTAAAGAACCCCCACATCATAATCTTGAAGAGTTCCCACCCATACCCTCAACAGCCAATTACGCCTTCTGTGGATGTCTGTCTACCAGACTTGTGAGTCTGCGGGTTTATGCATATCCCATGCACAAAAACGCTCGCATTAACCGGATCTGGAACATCTGGCAAACATCAATTCGGTTTAGAACAAACGAGCTCCACACACAACCTATACAATCTCTCACACGGCTTGAGAACAAGAAAACCACACGGCACGGCGCTAGGTATGTGAAAAGATTGGGGCTGTGCACAGACAGTTTACGGAACAGCCAATTATGCAATCAATAGCACCCAACACCTCTGCCGGAGAATGATGATGAGAGACGACGATATGCGTGTAGGTTCGATGACTCTTTAAATGCCGATGAATAAAGTCTGTCGGTCGGTCGGTGCGTGTAGAAGGCCCTCTCAGACCTCAACAGGAGGGGCACTTTAGCAACCTATTAATTAGATGTTGTTTTTGATGTGCCAATCGAAGCCACTAATCCATCAAGATGCGAGATGGAGATAAATGGTATGTTTTGCTTTATATTTCGTCAATTCTTTAGCGAAGAAAGATGTTTGATTGTGATAGATATAAATTAATGGTGAAGGAGCATTCATGTGTCGACCCGTGCTACAGAGCAACCCATTCTGAAGCCTATCGGATTCACGTCTCGAAACAGTTATGGATGTTTTTGGAATAGAATGTTATTACCTAGGTACCCTAAGGACTTTTCAGTTAGATAACGGACAACTTGTTTGTGCGACGTCGTTTTCATGCATTGCAATCAAATACTATTCTACTAAAGCTACAGCTCAATAATTTTGTACAGTGTAGTAGCGAATTGCTTTATAAATGATACAGAAGAAAACTATGTCTTGAACTATGTTTAAAAGAGGATTTTTCATCATCAATTTAATCCAATTATCACTATGCCCATCATCATAGCGAAGAATAGCATACAATTTGCTCTTTTAACCTTCTTAATGCATCACGTTGGGAACTGAGGAGCATCGTAGTCGTGGGGTTAGCGTCACCAAGCAGGGCTGTAAAATGTCATGAAAAAAATGTCATGAAATTTTCCAATTCTACCATTTATAATGCAAATTTGCATCCGTGAATACAAACCCTCCATTATGTTGATTAGATATAATGAAATAACGATATCGTCGATGAACATTTCTTGCTGGTGGCAGTGAAATAGGCAAATAACCAAATGACTTTTTTTTTGACATTTTACAATCCTGTCACCAAGTGTATACCCGTAACATGCTACGGGTTGAGGGTTCGGTTCCCGCTACGAATGATGAAATTTTTTGCAAGAAATGTTTCTTCCAAATATCCACTGGTGCTCGTAATGTGTGTCGTGTCCGTTTTCCAGTGTTACGTTTATTTTGAACCGTGAGTTGATTATATGCTAAAGTTTGATAGCCTAAATTAAATAACTAGTACTTTAAAACTAACCTAATTTAAAGATCCTAGTTCTTAAAACTTAAAACTACAGGGGATGGCCAAAATGTTTGGGATAGGCAACTTTTTTTTCTCTCACAAAAAAGTTCAACATGCTATAACTTTTCATTGAGTGCATCAAAAAATCTCAAATTTTGACTGTTTGTCAACCTATTATATGTGCATCATTGGTACAAATTTGGGCTCAATTGATTAATCTTTCGCAAAGTTGGAACCGTTCGAGTAAAACACTATTTTTTAGACAACTCATTTTTGAGCTGTCATATCTCGGAAACCAGTGAACCGAATTGAATAAAATTTTGAACGTACACTAACAATATACAAGTGCTTCACAAGCTATTAAAACATAGATACTTTTTGAACGTTGAAAAAAGTTACCATAGATTGACACTTTTTGGATTTTCTCGAAAAAATGTAATTTTTTTACACCAATGTCAATAAATTTTAGTGTTGATATCCAAAGATTTTCCACTTCTGCTCTCAAGTTATCTCTAATGAGATATATTGGGTCCTATTTAGATTGAAGGAAGAACACATTTAGTAATTTTTGTGTGGTATTGTAAATTTGACTTATTTCCTCTATATGGCTAAAAATTTCAACCCGGTATAACTTAATTCGCCGTGAGAAAATATTACATTTTATAACGTTGTATTAAGTATCAATATATTGTTGATAAACGTTAAAAAATTCATTCAATTCGGTTCACTGGTTTTTGAGATATGACAGCTCAAAAATGAGTTGTCTAAAAAATAGTGTTTTACTCGAACGGTTCCAACTTTGCGAAAAATTATTCAATCGAGCCCAAATTTGTACCAATGATGCACATATAATAGGTTGACAAACAGTCAAAATTTGAGATTTTTTGATGCACTCTATGAAAAGTTATAGTATGTTGAATTTTTTTGTGGAAGAAAAAAAGTTGCCTATCCCAAACATTTTGGCCACCCCCTGTATATGTACACTTGAATTTGTTCCTAAATACTAAAACATGCATTCGATAGATTAAGGTGAACAAGCTGGTTGTTGAGAATCGAGGTTCTCTAAAGCAGGTAGAAGGTGTAAGTTTGCGATAAAATGTAACTAAAACTTGAACTTAAACTAATGAAACTTTAAATAAATTACAACTTTGAGCTGCGTCTGTAAAGAACTGTTAAAGGAAGTATTTTACCTGCCCTGAAACCTTCCGATCCACAACAAAATGATTCCACCAATATCAAAATTTTGATGATGGAGAACTTGTTGTTCAACCTTCAAAACTATTACAAGTTTGTGGTTGACCAAAGTTATCATAGATTCAATATTAATACAGACTTAAATGTTCAATTTACTTAATTTGGGAGTTTTAAAATAGTTCTAGAAAGTTGCCAGCACTATTTAAGCACTGAAAAAGAGGTAAATGATCTTAATCAATTGAAAGTACAGTATTTTGAGGCCATAAAAAATTAAATGCCACTTTTTTGTCATTCCCCTGCATTAATGGCCTGGAAAATGTTCGCGTGTCCAATATATGGGTTATGAACCAGTTAAGAACATCCCAAAAAGCTTCCCCAACAAAGAAAGCATTTTCTTCCTCTTCTCCCATTATTACCGCATTTACCTCTCTGGTGCACTTCCACAGATCGACCCAGTTTCCGAGAGGCGCTCCCAAACTGCAGCAGCAGTCGAGCATCCAAATATATACCGTATCCACCGATGCCTTGGAACAAATTGATTCGCCAACAGCCACTGAAGGCGCCCGCTACCTTCCGATCCAATTCTTTCCAGTGAACCCGAAAACGCTCTGGCTCATGGCCATGGAAGAAGCACTATCCGAATCCCATTACCCGTATCAATTGCCGCTCGGCTGAATCCAGCCCAAACTTGTTTGTAAATATACACCCGAAAAATATGGATTCTTACCTCTTCCGTGGAGAGCCCTTTTCCTGAACCATGTTCTAGTTCATGTGAACACGTTCCTCTGTTCGCGTACAGAATGACCGATGCGTGCGAACTTTAAACCCACCTAAAACAAATGGTCGGACGGGTTCCACTTCCCGGATATCGATTATTCCATTCGATGCGATTGGGAGTTCATGGCCGAAGATGCGAGCCAATAGCTCACAGTGCTCGAGCATTTTCGTAACTGTTTTCTTAAACCACCAATCGCTTGCTGGAACAGTAGGTACGCTGTTGAATGGTCTGCCACCGATCAGAAGCGAATTGATACATGAAATGGATGCTGGAAGCATAACATCACTACATATCTTCGCATGGTGTGGAATCAATTATGATGGGTTCTGGTTTGATTTGGGCTTCCCGTTTTTTTTTTGCTTCGAGGGTGTCAATTATCGCGCACTAAATTGTTTTGAATTACTAGTTTCTATCGAGAGAAAAATTCATTTGCACGCAAGCTTAATTAAATTTCATATGTGTTTTACGTTGTTGTAGAAATTTGTACTTAAAAAAATCCATAGCCAAGTTAGATATGAATATTTGCATTATAAGTTAAGCTCTTTTTATTCCAGTAAGCACACGTTCGTTACTACGTGAACAACAAAGCGAAAGTAATATAGCGTTATTGTAATAATGAACATTTCGGCTCCCGAATGGGAAATGAGATTTTTGATAATGCGTCATATTTTATCTGTTTCTATCATTATTGCAGTGAGATACAAAGCACATTTGAACTTACTAATTTATGGTTTTATATAAACAAGAAAAGAAACAGAATGTATTAAATGTAGAGTTATCAACGACTTTTAACAAAAATTGAAATACATATCGGGTATCTAACTGCTTACTGCACATACTAAAATCATGAAGAAAAACTATCCTTCATTGGTTAAGTTTGACCTCTTTTCTTCTGAAATGCTTAGAACGCATTGTCGATCATCATCACATCCGTGATGTTCATCTGGCCAATGTGCCTCTTCATGTGAACCAACATGCTTGCCAATCTGGAAATTCCACTGTGACTCTTTTACACAACGTTGTTTACGATATCGAGAAGGCATTCGTTCAAAAGCAATCCTGCTTGGATATTTTCTTAGATATCGAGGGTGCCTTTGATGACGTGCCTTTCGATGCCATATTGGAAGCCTCACAGGGTTATGGTATATCTCCAATGATTCCCAATTTGATTCACCCAATGCTCAAAAACCGACACTTTTTTTCGACATTGCGTCAAACGGAGGTTAGAAAATTGAGTGTTTGTAGATGCCCCCAATGGAGAGTCTTGTCACCACTTTTGTGAAATCTCGTAGCAGATACGCTATTGAGGCAACTCAATAATAGCGGTTTTCCTACTTATGGTTTTGCCGACGACTACCTAACATTGTTAGTAGGTATCCCAAGTAACAATTCCATTGCTGCTTGGTATTGTTTGATTTTTATTAAGGTTTTATTACAGCAATAATTAAAACTCACAGTTTTATGACTGCTTTTATGAAAACCATTGATAAAATGTTTTATAGTATACTTGAAGATATTAATAAAGACTGATTTTTAGAGTAAACAAAACTTTCCGATATGTAAAACTTCTGGCAATCTTTATTACCACAATAAAACTGTTAAAACTCTCAACAGATGGCGATCCGTTCGATTAGTAACGACATCTGTTGGTAGAAAAGCAGAAACTACGACACTGCTGTTTTATTTTCGCTGATTATGGTCGTCGCCATATTGAATAATTAGCTTACGTGAATGGAAAATAGTTAATTTTGCTTAAATAAGCAATGAATTGATAGTTTGCCACCATTTTCGTACCATGCTCACATAAATAAACTCTCTCGGCTGAGTTTTCTTGTGATTCGAGATAGTTTTACTAAATTCACAAATTGATTTATTTCATTCCAAGATGATAATATTCACTATTTTCGAAGAGCATTAATTTTATGATGCGCATAAGCCTACCAGCACAATAACTACTGAAATATTACTCTGAAATGATCGCATTCTACTTACGAATGATGTATCCTCCTGAACTTTACGTGCCATCGCAGAAGCTTCTCTGCAGCTTGAGCTGTCATATTTTTTGTTAAAAAAAAAAAACAATAACAAACGAGAATGGAACATTTTTCAACTAGGTTTTAAAACGAGTTTATTGCTACTCTTAATGCGGTTTGCAAAACCTCTCCGAGAGTGGTCCACTTAGCCGGAAGATGCTCTTAAAGAGGTTATCAAGAGGTTTTGATGTATGATTCAGTTTTATTGCAAGTTTTATAAAATTGGTCATGAAGATCTCTTGTAGAGCCGAACAAAACTTAAAATGTTACTTGGGATGTACATCAGCACCCTTTTCGACCTGATACAAAACGCTCTTCAGATAGCTGAGGGTTGGTGTCGCCAATATGGCCTTTCGGTTAATCCGAGTAAAACATCTATTGTTCTTTTCACGGAAAAGCGAAACCATAGTCGTGTTGGACCTTTGCGTCTCTTTGATTCTGAAATCAATGTGACTGAACAGGTAAAGTACGTTGGAATGGAGTCATTCATGATTCAAAGCTTTCCTGAACACCTCATGTTGAGTTCAGAATCAAGAAAGCTTGTATGGCCTTCGGGCAATGCCGGCGAACCATTGGTACAACTTGGGGTCTAAAACCCAAGTATATCAAATGGATTTACACAACTGTTGTTTGGCCAATATTGGCTTATGGATGTCTAGTGTGGTGGCAAAAGGGCGAAGTGAGAACGATCCAGTCAAAAGTAGGCCATCTCCAAAGGATATGTTCAATGGTGATGTCTGGAGCGTTCTGTTCAACTCCCACGGCAGCGCTCGAAGTTCTCTTTGACGTTGCCCCACTACACATTCTTCTCAAACAAGAAGCAGTTTCTTGCACTTACCGTCTACGGGTACTCAGTTTACTAGCAGAAACTTCTGTAAACCGCAGTTCAGCACACACCTCACTGTTCCCACTTTTGGAGGATTGGGACAAAGTTGTCCTTGCTCCAAGTTATCTTACAATGGCTTGTAATTTCCCATATAGGACAATTTCCACGAAATTCCCTTCCCGGGAAGAGTGGACATCTGGATATCTGGAGAGAAGTATTTCAGACGACATCGTATGTTACACTGATAGCTCCCTTCTCGAAGGTCGAGCAGGTGCTGGTGTTTATTCTCCTGAGCTAAGGCTGTATCAGTCCTACTCTCGGAGACGAACCAGCCTCGGGCTGAAAGTCTCGATAATAAAGATATAAAAAAAAAAGTCCTACTCATTTGGTAGACACTGATCCGTTTTTCAGGCCGAAATCTTTGCTCTTAAGTGTGAAGTGCAAACATCACTTCAGCAGCACGTAATAGGCAAAGTAATATACTTCGGTTCGGATAGCCAGGCTGCTATTAAAGCACTTGCTTCGGCCAACACCAGGTCGAAGATAGTTATCGCTTAACGAACTCAAAACGAGGAGCTGAATTCAGCACCCGCTGTTCACTTTGTATGGGTGCCTGGCCATTATTTCATCGCTGGAAATGAATTGGCTGATGAGTTAGCTCGCACTGGATCATCACATGACTTCATTGGCCCTGAGCTAGCTATTCCGGTATCCAAGGGTTGGGTCAAGCTTTAGATTGACACCTGGGCTGCCACTCAGCACAAACAATACTGGAATATTGAAAATGCTTTGACATCCATGTGCACAACAGAACATGTGCTCGATGAACAAATTGAGATTTGAAATTATGAAAAGAAATCCACGTACTCCGGTGAGACTCGAACTCACGACTCCCAATTCGCTAGACGGGCGCTTCTATTCCTTCAAGCTACGGAGTCACTCGACTATCTCCGTCGCCAGCAAGCCTAGAACTGAACTCGATTCCACAATCGCACATGGTTATCTTCTTTTCACAATCCAAACCCCCTTCGGATGGGATTAGATGAACATCTAACACATTGTCTGTTGTGCACATGTATGTCAAAGCGGGAGAGGAAGTTATTTTTAATTGTCGAGAGCTTCGTCGAGAGTCCGACTGCACACTAATTGCCATACCAATAAGTGATTGGAAGGCAGTGCCCGAAGCTCTCGACAATTAAAAATAACTTCCTCTCCCGCTTTGACATACATGTGCACAACAGACAATGTGTTAGATGTTCATCTAATCCCATCCGAAGGGGGTTTGGATTGTGAAAAGAAGATAACCATGTGCGATTGTGGAATCGAGTTCAGTTCTAGGCCTGCTGGCGACGGAGATAGTCGAGTGACTCCGTAGCTTGAAGGAATAGAAGCGCCCGTCTAGCGAATTGGGAGTCGTGAGTTCGAGTCTCACCGGAGTACGTGGATTTCTTTTCATAATTTCAAATCTCAATTTGTTCATCGAGCACATGTTCTGTTGTGCACATGGATGTCAAAGCATTTTCAACAGTGTAATTTCCCACATGGCTTGGTCAGCCAAAGCAAAATCAAGAAATTGACAATACTGGAATAGTTTGGAGTCATGTCTTCAAACAAAATTGTATTGTAGGTAGTGAGCCATCTCTAAGGGTGGCGAAGTACCCAAGCAGCACCTGCAACAATATCCAAAATATGGCTTTATATGCTTAAGCTGCACTGAAAGCACATGCAACTTCAATATTGCAGTGAGATACAAAACACTCTTGAACTTACTAATGTATCCTTTTATATAGCAGAGTATGGCATAGCATAGCATTAATACTTGCATAAATCTTGGATGGAGTTGCAAAGTAGAATGTATCCATAGACATTGCTGATGTCGCTACTATCTACAATGTCATAGATCCACTCAGCTCCACACACCTGGCCAAGCCCTTGCAAGCATTTATAAATCCTTTCATCAACTTTGGAAGAGCCCAGAACCAGTGTTGCATTTGAACTGAACGCGAGCCAAAAATGGACTGAACGCGTTCAATTTTTTGAACGTGAACGCAGTAAACATTGAACTTGCGTGTCAGAGCTTTTCACTGCTCAAGAACGCCCGTTCAGATCCCCATTCGGCTCAATGTTCTAATGCACTATTCTATCAATATGTAAAGCAGTGCAAAGCTAATGAATCGGTCCAGTCGTCCAGAGTTCCGTAGAAATAAGACTTCATAACAGAACTTCATGGAACATGACCCTTTACTGTACCACATAATACCATATTAGTAATACGTACCGTCGATGGGGGTGACAATAGGTCTGGGGGGTGAGATTGGGTCAAAACGGAGAAACATAAAATTTGAAATAGCTCATCAACTCTGGCTAATTTATAGTGAAAACTTTATATTATTTTAAAGAGGAGATGTTTTTACACGTCATGATGCAGAAAAAGATGCTTAGCAATAATCGTTTTTTGATCAAACTGTGGCTAAACTTATATGATGAAACTACTAGTAAATCACTCTGAAAAAATTTCTTCTTCGCAATGTTTCATACAAGCACCTATCCATAAATTTTCTTATAAGTAGTTAGCTGCAGGTATTACCTGGTTGATGCAACGAAAAAAGTTGGCTGTCAATGCACTTTTTATATAAAAACTCAATATTTTCGACCCTATGTTTAAAATATTAAAAATGGGGGTGAGATTGGGTCAAGCAAGTTATCGAGTGCACATAACCTTAACTAAAAATTCAACTTGTTATTCAGTCCCCATTTGATGTTAGAGTGGTGCCATGTTTACCGTATCTTCATAAAAGCACGCTTTTTTTAGAAAATATGTCGCAGAAGTGTCAAGCGAGTGTGTTCGTACGTTTAGCGCCTAAAATAATTTATAACAATAAACATGGACATGGACAGCTGCTCTAATCATCATCTAACGTTTAGTGTACTGCAATATCGTAAGCTCACAAAATAGACTTAAAAACGTTCTTCTTCTCCACTCATTTTTGAAATTTTAAGGAAATATCCTGAAACTACCAGACAGTAGAGGGATTTAGGAAATACAGGGGCTATAAAACCGGTAACATAGTACAATGTCGGAAAGTGAATGAACGTCGAATTTTGGTTTGGTTAGACATTTCTCATGTAATCTTTTAATGCGTCCCTCCCTCATTGTAATCCCCCCCTCCTCTCATGGAGGTTGAAACTTTAAATGAGGATGATTATGGTGGCTAAAAATGGCGATACAACATACAACCGTTATTTTATCAAATTTCAATAATTTTTTCGGTTGTACTAGCCCTTTTAGGTGGATTAATCATCTTTTAAAATTACAAGTTTTTTTTAGTCATGGATATAGTTTTTTTTTAGTAGGCTTACTAGATATGATCAATAAAATTAACTTATATTCATAGATAGGCTATTTCGAATACTTTGACCCATTCTCAACTTTCTTGCGGTGTCAGGCCATTCGGCCGAAGGTAATTAGGCCGAAGGCCATTCGGCCGAAGGTCATTAGGCCGAATGGTCATTAGGCCGAATGGTCATTAGGCCGAATGGTCATCAGGCCGAATGGTCATTGGGTCTTCTTCTTGCCGTTACGTCCCCACTGAGACAAAGCCTGCTTCTCAGCTTATTAACTGAGAGCTTCCTCTGAAAATGACCATTTTGCATGTGTGTATCGTGTGACAGGCACGAAGATACTTTATTGATGCTGAATCTACTGATATTTTACCCATGAATTTTTCCTTCTTTTAAATATAGGCTGTTCTTTCTAGTATCATTGCTGAAATAGTTTTTGGCGCTGAAACTGCTGATATTCAATTCATAAATTTTTCCTTCTTTAAAACATAGGCTATTCTTTCTAGTTCCATTGTTAAACTAGTTTTTGTCAAAAATTGTTGGAAAAGGTAAAAACAACGGCTAACTTTCAATTCGTCCTGATGACCATTCGGCCTAATGACCATTCGGCCTAATGACCATTCGGCCTAATGACCATTCGGCCTAATGACCATTCGGCCTAATGACCTTCGGCCTAATGGCCTTCGGCCTAATGACCCAGCATCGTTATTTAACAAACAATCTTTGAGTATCCTTTTTTGACCCATTCTCACCCCCAACGACGGTACCAGGGTATCATGTTAGCATGTTGGCATCATACTGGTGCAGTTCTTGCTCATTGTTTAAGGTGCGTTCAATTTCGAGCTCGCTTGCGTTCCAAATTTTGAACTGAACTGCTAATAAAACAAAACAAAAAGCCGTTCGTTGGATCACTAATCGGTAATAAATCAATAACTTTTTCCACAAGCATCCAATCGTTTTGCGGCCTTCGAAGGAAAGTTTCGAAAATGATTTTTCTACAAGGATCATTGCTCGATTTGAATTAAGGGGACAAAGGGTGACCCCTGGGATTTTTAATCTGAAAGTGTAACTTTTCCCATAGTAAATCCTAAGAAAACTTTAAACCGCTTGCGCTAAATTATAGTTCCACCGATTTCGCTGAAATTTTGCACAGTTCATATGGGACCTAAATGGAATCGAAAAAGTCGACTGGAGCGAGAATTTGATGTTTGTCCCATACTAGTGTCCACTGGTCGTCCAAGGTTAACATGGATTAACAAAGCTATCGTTGCCACCAAAAATAAGATTTGGGTGAATTATTTGCGCTCAATGAGAAAAATGGCCAAGAAACGCGAAATCAGCGACTTAACGGCATGGAATATCGAAAAGGAAAATTACGGTGGCCTTCATGATCCTTCGACCATAGAAAAAAAAACTTACATTATAACCAATGGCATCCAGGAGCTACGAGTAGCGCCATATAGGAAAGTCTTGAATTTGCCCGAACGCAACCTTCGTTTTTTTCGATTTTCGAAAAACTATCGATCCGTACCAAATTCCAGAATCAATAGTTATTATAACTTTTGTTTGTGTGTCAATGTCTACACCATTAGGCAATGTCAAAATAAAAAAATAAATTCAAAAATTGTTATTCTTGACTTTGACACTACCATGGATACTTTTCGACATTTGCGCGTGGACAAATCACGAGCTAGGTTGCCACTTAGTCATTATGCAAGTGTTAAACTAAGAAAATCAACACTTTATTCACAGCCTACTATGATATGAGTTATAGCTCAAATGCCTGCAAATAAAACCAATACATTGTCTTCACAAGTTAAACTGGAATTTTATTTAACGATGGTGCAAACATTATCACGCATACGGTAGAATTATTCATAAATAAATAAATTTGGGAAGATCTCACCAATACACTTGAACCTACTAATGTATCCTTTTATATAATACAAAAAAAACAGAGAATGTATTAAACATGGAGTCATAAACGATTTTTCACCAAAATTGTAATACATATCGGGTATCAAACTGCATACTGCACTTACTAAAACCATCACAGCACTAAAATGTGTAAGCCCTACTCATAAGTGCATAATTTCCAGACCACACAAAAATGTGTTACAGTTACACATTCTCAAAAACAGCTCGTACACTCGTCTAGATGCGAAATGTCGATATTTTTTTTTGTTTTCCAAGGTCACTAGTAAACCTAGCTAGATTGCTGTACAAAAATATTTGCGAATTAAACGATTTTGCGGACACAGGAACTGATTTTGTGAATGTGCAAGGGTTACACATTTTTGGTGTAGTCTGGAAATTATGCACTTTAGTGCTGAGCGGCGTTAGCGTGATGAAGAAAAACTATCCTTCATGGTTATATCTATTTTTTTTTTGAAATGTGCATTTTTTAATGTTTCCAGTGTTATCAGTGTTATCAGTGTTTTCAGTTATTAATAGTTTTCACGAAAACTTTATTCTAGGCAACCGTTTTCTACCACCATTATTACCATTATTAGGGGTATTAGGGGCATAATGGACACCCGGGGCGAAATGGACACCCCTGATTTTTCCGAAACCGTTGACTTTTATGTAAAACTTTCAATGTATAAGTGTGAAGGAACAAATCATGGTTCTATTTCACAAAAGTATTATTTATATTACTCCAAAATAACCAAAATATCATTGAAATTGAAATATGTTTTTCATATGGTGAAATTCTTATAATTTCGAAGCACCATCAAATAAGGTATTACAAGTGTTTGAGTGTGTCCACCATAAAAACAAATTAATTGTTACTTTATCTACATGTATACGAAGATTTAGCAATGGATGAAATATTTTATTTTTGATCAGAATTTACTTAAAATAGCATTTTTAATGTTGTAGTCGATTCGGGGCGAAATGAACACTGGCAATTGCGAATGGATGCACGCGCATTGCATACTTTTAGGCGTTTTAGAGAGTTTGGATTAAATCAATTCGATTATTTTAGTCTAAAGTTTATTTAATTAACTTTGATGTTATGAAAACTTGTCTAAGATGGAGTATTATATCTGTGGTATTGATCTCCGTAGGCAAATTACTTAACTGGTCGATGTAACCAAAGAATAAGCATAAAATATGCAGGGGTGTCCATTATGCCCCGATGGGTGTCCATTTCGCCCCGTACCTTTCCTGCTAGCCCTGAAAAACACACGGTTTACTATTCATTATTTCTTCACAATACAGACATTCTACCTGCTGTAAATTATTGAAATACGTAGGAAACAAGTTAAAGTTGAAAGTCAACTGATAATATGTTAAGTTTTACTCAGTTTTACGGGTCTAACATACTCATTTGCTTAGGGTGTCCATTATGCCCCTAATCCCCCTAAATGGAATCATTTTGCTCTGCTCAATTGACTTCTTTCTCTCAACTTGACCTATTGTTCCGCAAAAAGAAACCCGACATAATTAGATTATCCACTAAGACCTCGGTCTACATCGCCCCAGACATCGCCATCTCCCATGGAACACCACTCGGCACAACTTTCCACTTTGAAACGACTGGCACGCAAGTTTTCCCCCCATTGATCCCGTGGGTAATCATCATTGAGTCGGGTGGCATATTTTTCTGTAAACTACCGTCTCACCGCCGTGCCATCTTAAGGCTTTCAAAATAAGCCGCGCTCATTTGCCTCTATTCAAATTTGCCGCCGAAAGTAGCGAAAATGCTTCACCCTGCTTTGGTCGATCTCACGCGCCGTACGCCGCACGCCAACGAGACGGTCTCACGGCATCGTCGTCGCCGTCGTTAGATGGTCGATGAGCGATCAAATCTTCGGGGTGGCTGATTTGTTTGCGCGGCTGGCTGCTGGCTCAATGTAAATAGAAGACTCTGATGCCGATGCCGTGTTACGCGAAATGGGTCTCTCCCGAAATAAAGCAAATTTCAAAAATAACTCGTCTCTAGTTGCGCACCCACATGGTGGGCGACCGACAGTGGGTGCCGGATTTGCTTGTTTTGCATTTCCCATCCGGTCAGGTTTGAACACATTTCGAGCAAAGTTGGTGAAAGCAACTGAATGCTGAATTGAGAAAATTAGATCGAAGATTCCAGATGACTACTTAGTTCTGTACAACACTAAAACTCCAATTTACGCTCACTTTATTTGCGCCAGTTTAAGCCCCCCCCCCTCCTTTAAGCACTAATCCCCAAGGTTTGGCCGAATGCTGTTTGGCCGATCGCCACTTGGCCGAAAGGGTCATTTGGCCGATTGCCCTTTTGGCCGAATACCGTTTTGGCCGAAAAAATGAATGATGTACTTAAGCGACCATACCACTGTTCCCAGCCTCAGGATAACTTGAAAGAACAGCCTATGAGTCATAGAAGGAAAAATCTTTGATAAAATATAGGTAGTTTTAACGCCAACTTATCCCTGAATGTAAAAACTAGAAAGAATAGCCTATGATTAAAAGAAGGAAATATTCTTGATGATCATATTGGCAGTTAGAATGTCAGAAACTTTTTCTGAATTCTTTCGAGCACGATTCGGCCAAACGGCATTCGGCCAAATGACCCTTTCGACCAAATGACTCTTTCGGCCAAATGACTCTTTCGGTCAATTGGCATTCGGTCAAATGGCCGGACACCAATTCCCAAATAGCGCTCCCCCAATTAACGCTCCTTAGGCGTGAATTGGGGATCTAGGTACTATTGGTAAACAACTAACAATGTGATGCATATAAATAAAAAGAAATTTGAAGTTGTTTCCCAAATTGATCGTCTCAAAGAGCCAGTGCTGAAAATTCAATTTCGTCATTTCTAAATTCAACCACCTACAGCTCATTTTAGAAGCTAATCCTAAGAATATGGTATGTGGAAAACTTGTGCGGCTAAACCAGTTCTGTACGAAAGTCACGGAAAAACCGCTATTTTTCGAATATTTAAGGTAAATGTCACGGACTACCTTTGAAAAATGCCAAATGATATTCACCGTGAATATCATTGGCATTTTTCGAAGGTAGTCCGTGACATTTACCTTAAATATTCGAAAAATAGCGGTTTTTCCGTGACTTTCTTACAGAACTGATTTAGCCGCACAAGTTTTTCATATGCCATATTCTTAGGTTAAGCTTCTAACATGAGCTGTAGGTGATTGAATTTGGATATGACGAAATGCATTTTTCAGCACTGCAAGGAGCACTATCACCAGCAGTGTTGCAAAACTTAGCGGTTTTCAATTTTGAGTGACGGGCCACGCAAACTTCTCAAGCTCTGAAAGTTCTAGGAGAGGGAGAGTTATTTTTTTCGAATTCTGCGTCTCAAGGAACATGTACATTACATGTATTACAATAAAGTGGTGTTGCATAGATCAGTGGTTCCCAAAAAGAGGCAACGGGCCATGCTAATTTCTCAAGTGCTATTAGAAAGTGAAAAATATTGTTTTTTAATTCTGCGCCTCAAGAAGCACTCACCACAACATAGTGGCGCTGCGAAATTCAGTTGTTCCGAAGCTGGGACACTAATTTCAATAAAGTGGTGATGTGAAGCTCAAAGGTTTCCAAGCTGAGTTCACGGGCCATGGGATTCGTATTCGCTAGACCGGCGCTTTAACCAATTGAACACACAGAAAAGGTAACGATTCTGCGAAGAAGAAAGCTAACGCTACTTTTTTCAAATTTTTGTCTCTACATTTTCCAATCAATCAACATTCTGTGTTTTATAATTTTCAAGTTTTTGTTAAGTCTTATCTTGTAGGAATCATTTCAGACAGTAACAGATTTCACGAGATCAGTGCTGTCAGGTAAAAAACAGAGCTGGTTACTCAAGCATTCCAAATTTCAGCGCCCCTATAATGGTATGCCCCAGAAAAATTACTGTTGCATCTCGTTAAGAATTTGAAAATTTCTCCAGGGATTCATCCAGAGATTCTTTCAAACATTCCCCAGGAATTCTCCTGGAACTTTTACAGAAGTTTCCCATGGAACTCCTCAAAGATTAATATTGAATGTGGACCGCGGGGTTCCTCAGAAAATCCTTTCGAAATTCCTCCTGGGACTCCTTAAGGGGTTTTATTCCGATCAAAAGAATGCATTATTATTTCACGATTTTTTCTGTAATTATCACGGAAAGGAAATCTTGCTGGAATTCCTTGTATGAGTTTTGTAAGAATTGTTTGAAATTTCTAGAAAATTCTCCAGGATTATCTTCAGGGTCACCGCCAGAAATTCATTTGAGGACTTTTCTAGGTTTTGATTAACATTCCAGAACATTCCAGTAGCAAAATAATAGGTTTTGATTAAATTTTCTGAAATGTTTACAGAAAGAAGATTCTCTTAGAATTTCTTAGCAGGAATTAATTAAGAATTCATCTAAAGATTCCTCTTAGTATCGATTCAAAACGCATATCTGTCCATGGATTTCTTTGAAAATTTCTCCAGGGATTCATTCAGAGATTCTATCAAAAATTACCCCAGGAATTCTCCTGGGACTTCTACAAAAGTTTCTCAAGGGATTAATATTAAATGTGGACCATGGGTTTCCTCAGAAATTCTTTTCGAAATTCCTCCTGGGATGCCTTAAGGGGTTTATAGCAAATTTCTTCAAGAATTGTTACATAAATTCATACTTGTATCCTTCAAAATTATTACCGAAATATTTCAAGAAGTTTTTCTATGGGATTTCTCCGAAATTTCTTCTAAGAATTTCTCCGGGGGTTAGGGCTTTCTCCAGGAAATCCTCCAAACGTTCCTACCAAAGATGCAATTCCAGGAGATTTTTTTTTTCACAAAGATTCGGCGATTCTTTCAGAAATTCCTCTAAGGTTTTCCTTTAGAATTCAGATTCTCAAGAACTTTTCAGGAATCAAAGCTTCTATTACTACTCCATTTTTCTCAGGGATTTTCTCGATCATTTATTTAGAATCTTCTTTAGAAATTCTTAAAAGATTCTTCTAGAAGTCCCTCTAGGGATTTCTCTGAAAGTTCATCAATGTATTTCTCCAGGTATTTCTCTGGCTTAATTCAGATCTTTTTTCCACAGATTCTCTCAATATTTGCTTCAACACTTACTTCAGAATCTATTCATTTGAATTTTTTAAGGAGTCGACAATTGTTCTATGAATACCTTCAGAGGGTTTTCAAGCCCAAGTTATTTCAAAGATTCCTTCAAAAATTCCTTTCTGTTATTTCCTCAGTCGTTCTTCAATTTTTTTAGCATTTTTTTACGGATTTTCTGGAAATCCCTCCAGAAATTTCTCAAGCATTTTGTCCTTGGAATTATTTCCAGCAGTCTATCCAGATTTTTTCAAAAAAAAAAAGTAAGAAGGTATCTTAAGGTGTTTCTTTAGCGGTTCTCCTAGGCATTCATGCAGGATTTGATCATGAGATAACTCCATAAATTGCTTTAAGAATTTTGATTCTGGAATTCCTTTCCAAGAATTTCATCTTCGAGTTTCAAAGGTAATCTCCAAGAGTTTATAGAAGGATTTCCTGAAACAATCATCCAGGGTTTTGATAGAAATTTATTCTAGGGATTCCTTAAAGAATCCTTTAGTATTTTTTGTGTTATTTTCTGAGAGAATTAATAAGAAGAAATAGTGTACAAATTTTGCAGGGATCTCTGTAGGAATTTCCACAGGAATCACCGATGAAATTTTTCAAAGATTTTTGGAGAAACATTGGAATAAATTTTCGAAGCAATCCACGTGGGATTTGTAAAAATTTTTTTTTTTTGAAAAACTCCTGAAAAATCCATGGAATTTTTAAAGAAATACTTTGTTGAAATTCCCCAAAAAAGCTCAAAATTTCCAAGAAATCTCTGGAGATAAAAATATTTTCTCAAGCGAATTTTATGAAGAATCTCAGCAGAAATTTATGAAGAAAACCCTGAAAAAATTTACGAAGAAATCTTCAGTAGAATGCCTGTAGAAATCCTATGAAGCACTTTTGACTGACTCTCTGGAAAGATATCGGAGGAAATCCCAGAAAAATTCTTGAAAGAATACTAGCAAGATTTCTTAAGAGCTTCTCGGGGAACCTATGGTAGAATTCCTACAAAAAAATTAGGGATCTGTAGAAAAATTCATGGATAAATCCTTTAATAACATTCTTGCAGGATTTTCTGGAAGTATTAATGGAGAAATCTGTGTACGAATTTCTTAAAAAACAACATGCGGGAATCCTGGAGAAACGCATAGATAAAAGACAGCAAAGATCCCTAGAAAAAAACTCTTGAGGCATTTCTAAAGGAATTTCTTGAAATTATTTGGACATATTTTAGAATAAATTTCTTTAAAAATCCGTCGAGAAATTATTATTATTATAATTTTTAGAGCAAATGCTGGATGAATTTCATTATTTGAAGGAATTCGAAAAAAAACTATTGAAAATGTTGAAGGAACTCTTGGAGAAATCGTCAATGCAAGAATTTTAAAGTTATTCATGGTGAAGATTCAAAGAAAAGTTGCAGAATTTTCTGGAAAAAATATCAGGGAATATCTGAAGGAAGCCCTGGATTTTATTTATAAATCCCTGAAAAAAAATCGAAAAAAAATCCGAAGGAGCTTTTAAAACTACTCTCGATAGATTGTAAAGCCGAATTACTGGAGTGATTACTGAAGGATTCCATGGATTAATTTTGGAAGAAATTCATAGAAGATTTTCTTGGACTTGGAAACCACGGACCAATTTTTGAAGGAATCTGCAGTGAAACTTTGAAAAGAATCTCTGGAAGAATTATTAAAAGAATCTTTGTATGAATCTCTGAAGTCTGTGGAAACTTTTTAGCGGAAACTTTTCAAGCGATCTTTGTAAAAATTTCTGGTAGAACCTTTGATTTTATTAAAGAATCGCCGAAGGCATTTTTGAAAGAGTCCGTGGATGATTTTTTTAAGAAAGACCATGAAAGATTTTCGAGAGGAAATTATGATGAAAACTCTGGAGAGTTCTCTAACGAAAATTACGAACGAAATTCCGAACCCATCTATTGAAAATGTTCTAAGAAACTTTCACAAGAAACCCGAGGAAGTATTTAAGAAAAAAAAAAACCTGGAGAATGTTCATTCCCCAAAAATATTTTGGAAGATTTTGTGAAGGATAAGCTGGAGGAATTTCTGAGGAATACTTGGGATTTTTTCTGAAATTTCACAAGGAGTTCCTTCGGAAATTTAGAGATTCGCGACAAGCACTTAATAGAGCGTGATTACCGGTTGTGCTGATTTGCTGAATGATCTTTCTGTACGAGTAGTATAAAATAAAAGTAAGTGAACCCAAAATTTTCAACTTTATTACGACGGTCTTCGAAGAAAACTTCGAGAGATTGTTTCACAAATGATCTCAAATTTCCTCTGGATTTTTATTCAGAAATTTCGTTAGGGATTCCATGCAGAACCTATTCCCTCGCGGATTTTTTTTTCAAAAAAAAAATCTTTCATGGATTCATTCGGAAATTTGCTACAGGGATTTGTTTAGAAATTCCTCATATTCTACAAATTCCACAAAGATTTCTTTTAAAGCATTTTGCATGATTTATTCTTAAATTCCGCCATTTTTTCAAAAAAAAAATTCATGAATTTGAGCAGAACTTCCTCCAGGGATTCTTTCAAAAATTCGTTCAGAGAATCCTTTGGATTTTTTTTAGACATTTATACAGAAATTTCTCCAGAGATTTCTTTATAAATACTTCCAGCGATGCCTTCAGAAACTATTCCAGAGTTTGAAAAAAAAAACGAAAGTTCTTCAAAAACTTTAAAATGTGTAATTCTCTCAAGCATTTCACCAGAAATCCCCATAGCAACTTCCAATTTCTCCACAAATTCCACTGGGGATTCTTTCAGAAGTTTCACAAAAAAATATGTATGAAAGTTGTGTAATATTTCTGCAAAAATTATCCAGAAATTTTTTTAAGAAAATCCTTCAGAGAATTACCCTTTTTTTTGGAACTTTTCTAGATTTTTTCTTACTTTCTTAAGCATTGCTCCAGATTTTTTTTTTTTTAATTTGAATATTTGAATTTCTTTCAAAAAATCTACATGGTATTTCTTCAAAAATTTCTCCAAACTCTGTGAGATCCATTCGGGGATTTTCTGAAAGGATTCCTATGGAAGCTGCCCTAGGGATTCCTTCACAATACAATTGTAATTCATTTTAAAGGTTTTAATAAGGTTATTATAAAAAAAAATAAAAAGATACTTAAAAGTTTTGCAATCATTCGTTGGATACTGAAAAATTATATTTGATTATATGATTATATACAGGGGGTGTCCAAAATATTTGGGACAGGCAACTTTTTTAAATTCTCAAATTTTGACCGTTTGTCAACCTATTATACGTGCATCATTGATACAAGTTCGAGCTTGATTGGTTAATCTTTCACGAAGCTAAAACCTTTCTCGTAAAACACTACTTTTTTGAACTGTCATATCTCGAAAACCAGTGAATTGAATTGAATGAAATGGTTAACGTTTATAAACAATGTACTGATACAGTCGAACCTCCATGAGTCGATGTTCCTTGACTCGATATCGACTCATGGAGGTAAATTTTTCCATACTGAAAAATAATTTCTGGGTTACTATGATGGTCTCCCCAAAAAGCGTCCCAAAGGATTTCTGTTCCACTACTCTATATTTCCTTGAGTCGATGGTCCCTTCAATATCGACTCATGGAGGTTTTACTGTACATGATACGACGTTAAGTAATGTAATATTTACTCAGAGGAAAATAAGCCAAATTTACAATACCACACAAAAATACTAAATGTGTTCTCTGTTAGGCCCTAACATATCTTATCATAGATATCTTGAGAACAAAAAGAGGAAATCTGTGGATACAAAAACTATTTAATGACATTGATGTAAAAAAGACTACCTTTTTTCGAGAATGATCCGAAAAGTGTCAATGCATCATAACTTTTTCCAACGTTCAAAAAGTACCTGTGTGTTAGAAGCTTTACAAGCCTGAATATATTGTTAAACATTCAAAATTTCATTAAATTTGGTGCACTGGTTTCTGAGATATGCCAGTTCAAAAGTTAGTTGTCTAAAAAATAGTCTTTCACGAGAACGGTTCAAGCTACGCGAAAGATTAACCAATCGAGCTTAAACTTTTATCAATGTTGCATATATGAGAATTTTATGCACTTTTTGAAAAGTTACAGCATGTTGAACTTTTTTGTGAGAGAGAGAAAAAGCTGCCTTTTCCAAACATTTTGGCCAACATTTTGGTAAATCCAATAGAATAAAAGTGCTGAATAAGCATTTTTTCCATCCTTAAGAAACATCTATTTAATTTGAATAAGTTCTACTCGAATCGAACTTTATTGTTCTACATCTCCAGAACCATAGTATATTTTACACTGAACTTCGGAAAATTGTTAGCCACATGTCCCGCTTAGAATAAGTCACCTGAGGCCACCTGATGTGCCATAGCAGGTCGTTCAAGTGAGTAATTGAAAGCGTAATTCGACTTTGCTTCATAGCCCTTTTACTCGAAACTCGTTTTCAAGGATGATTGAACTGAAAGCTACCGCTAATGATGATCAGCTTCACCTCGCCTAAGCCTAATGCAATCATTACTAGTATTGTTTTAAGCTTTTGCAATCATCCGTCCTGTCTCACTCGCTGCATTTGTATGTAGATGGACTGCAATCCATTACCCAAACCCAAATCCCGGTTTTACTGATGCTTCCCCCACGAGCGTTTTGAATACCTACTCCTCACTCTCGCCAAAAATTGAATCTTTTGCCTACTTATGCGCGCGCGAGCGAGCCGTTCGTTTTCAATTTCAGCGCCTGATGATACCGAAATAATAACCAAAAATTAATCAGTGCTGCGTGTGCTCCGGTTACTCTCTGCGCCTGGCTAATCTCGTAAATTTTACGGTTTTTTTTTTGGCAGGCTCTAATGGAAATTCGTTCGCTAACTGTGCCGAAGATCCATGCCAAAACTTTCTTTTGTCGGTCCATTCTTCCCGGTGCTGCTGCTGGGAGATGGGATGGACTTTCTCCAAAGCTTGTTCTATATCATCGAAGCATCACCGTCTAAGAAGAGCCTCTGTTGTTTTGGTATTGTGCTATCGTTAATTTTTCAATATTCGTCCGAGTACGCGTGAAGTGTAGAGTGACTCGACAGAAACAGTCGCACCTATCTAACCACGCGTGCGGCAAACCTCGAACGAGAAAAAAAAACGCTACTTTGTCTATTTTTACGGTGTAGGGCAGAGTGCTCCAATACGGACTTTTTAAGCTCTTCATTTTCTCCACTGGTAAGTTTTGAAGCATCATCTCCTATAGATTCAGTTGAAGGTGTTGTTTGTAGGAGCGCGTGCCGCCCGCCGCAATTTCACCTAAACACATTATTCTTTCACAGCACTGTTTAGTAAACTTTGGAGCAGAAGAACGAACGCGAGAGTTCTTTGCTCGAGGAATTTAAATGGACTCGTGGGAAAGCACTTGATCGTTTTATGAGGGTGCATCGTTGCTTATTAGGTTGGGTGTGTCTTATCGGGTTCACCTATTTTTACACTGTACATACCAAACCGAAGCGCAGTTTGTGTTATCAACTTGCACCGATTGGACAGTAATCTACTGCGGTCGGAAGCCGTTGCACGCGATGGGTTGATCCGATTGCACTGATATGTATGTTTTCACCGGAACGAATCGATTAGGTATCTAATTTTGAAGGAGATAATTTATACATGGTGTTGCATTTTCGTTTTGAATTTTATTTCCAGACGTTCCATAGGAGTTCCAGTGACCCATCTCATGGATTGAAGGTAATGGTCTATGAAAAAAAAAAAATGAAATTTCAGACGCAGTATTTCATCTCAAGAGTATACAAACCTATATAAAGGCAAAGAACGGTGTAACATTTTAGGCATACATACATCTTCCTCTTTGGAAAATTCTGTCGGTTTCGCATGTACTACACGGCGTGTGTATGGGAAAAGTTTATGACAAAAAAATAGGCATCGTCAAACTTTTCGCTATTCAAAAATAGAGGCTTTCAGCTTTCATTTGCAGGGTCCCTCAAAAAAATCCACCGAGGGATACCGAACAACTTTTTCAGAATACTGTTTTTCCCCATACAAAATGCACGGTTCCAAATTAATCCCTATTTCTACTTAAGAAACATACCCAATTTTTGTATGAAAAAGTTCCCCCGATGGAATATTTCGATGTTGGGCTTGAATGAAAGCTGGTAGCGTCAACTTTCACGTAGCGTAAAAATTAGCGATGCCCATTTTTTGTAATAAATTTGTTCTACCAGACACACCGTGACTAGTATGTACTCTGTTTGAACTGTTCCCAGCTAAAATGTGTCACCCTAACTCTAAAGGATTTATGGTTACTTCTGAACGTCCTCATGCTCTTTCAGAGCTCTCGTCTAGCGAGCAATGGTTGTGAGTTCAAATCTCTCCTGAGCTGCTGATTTTTGTCTTATTTCACATTTATCCTGCTGTACATGTGTACATTGAGTTACTTAGAAATCATAATTGACCACACGGATTGGTATTCCAAAACTTTGCCCTTTGAGTACCTCTTTTCGAGAATGAAAAAAAATCAACTAGGTTTTAAAATGGTTTCAATGCTACTCTTAATGCGGTTTGCAAAACCTCTCCGAGAGTGATTCACTTAGCCGGAAGATGCTCTTAAAGAGATCATCAAGAGGTTTTGATGCATAAATCAGTTTTTTTCATATGTTTTATGAAATAGGTCATGAAGATCTCTTATAGAGCCGAACAAAACGTAAAATGTTACTTGGGTTAATTAAGGTCAATCCTGCGTAACAGTTTTGTTGGGTATGAGTGCCTTAAGTAATCTCACGTTCTCAAATTCATCCTGTTCGAAAACAGGCGATTACGGCATCGTTCTTTTTGTTTTCATGCGTGCTTACTTCTAACAAAAAAACCCGGATTTATCCACCTAGTGGTGATAGTGCCTTTCTCGTCAAATATGTACTCCTGATCTTTCTGTCGACCTAAGTCGTAGTCCTGAATCCTGTGAATACTTTATTTATAAAAGCCAGAATTTTATCCAAGCCATCATCGAGTTAGGAAACTTATTGATTGCACATATTCCGACGTTATGTTCAATGTACAGGCAGTGTTGGCGAGGCTATCGCCGCCACCGCACCTTATTCCTAATCTACCTTGAACACCGAACACTATCGCACACTCACTACGACAGGTAACAACAATGACTGTCAAATGTAGGTAGAAAGAGGATTAAAACAAAACAAACAACTTAGCTTAACTCCCAAAAGTGATCAGTGGTGTAACAATTATTGATATAGTGCTTACAGCTATTGGTTCTAATCATAAATTTAGGTTCTAATTCTTAACGTCTGGCTAGGTAAAAGTATGATTATTTAAATTAACTTAAATCTAATTGAATTGTCCTTAAATCTAGCTAGAAAATGGTGTGCTATGAAAGCTTATCCTATCTGCATAGTTCGAACTAATTTCAACAACTAAAACTAATTTGGTAAGAAGACATGCAATGAAATTTCTTTACAATAGCTATCTTATTTTCTAATCTAAACTATTGAATTATACAGTCACGGAATTGCTGACTTGACAGACATCGAAGTGTACGATCCGACTATAGGGGACTAAACGTAAGTCGACAGATAACATACATTGTACAGACAGAAATCATGCATGGACACACAAGACACTCAAATGCTTAAAAAACATACTATCAATGTGAATTTAAAGACTAAAACTAACTTAACATATATATACAATTGCTATTTCTCAGGAATATTATAATCTACCGTTTACTACACCGAGACTCCTGTGTTTTTATTGACGGTGATTATAATCGCGGAAAACAATCCCTTCAGTACCAGCGCAGTTGGCCCCATAGCCAACAGGCAGAGCTGGAAAATATCAGACCTCTTAGTTGACTGCTTCACCACTATTACTATTACTGAAGGCTGATCAATACCAAGACGATAATAATAAGTTGAAATGTAACTTTTTTCACAATTAAAAATCACTTTACAGTCTTCTATACATTTTTATCCTGCAAACTTTAGGCTATATTGTATTATCATTGGTTACTAGATTCAAAAAATTTGACTAAAAAAATGTAAGCATGTGAATTTTTTCATACTAAATCCAATTCAAATTAGAACCATATCACAGAGTGCGAGGTGCATCCAGTCGGATCAAAATTTTGCGCAGTTATCTTAGACTCAAAAGGGATTGGAAAACTTTGTTCGAGGTTGAAGCAATTAAATTCAAATTTTCCCATGCAACCCCGATCCTACTGATTTGATGAACCTGCTTCAGTTTTGTTAAGATTTTGTCAGTTTTGTCAAGATTATTTTTACTATATTACTATATATTATGCACATTACTATTGGTTTTTTGCTAACTGTTCAATAGGTTTTCTGAATAGCCGCGAATTGATGTGTCGCATGCATAGATTTGATATATTTTACATTTTGGTCATTCTGGCGGGACATACACAACCGGTTCTGGAACACTACCGGTAGTATCTAATGTGATCTGAGGCTATTTTCTTGTAAACCATTCATCAGGATATTGAAAAAGCCGTGATTTGATGTGTCACATGCATGGGTTTGGTTCACTTTTGTGTTCGGCCAGTTCCGGCGGAACACCTGTATCCGATTTCGGAACACTGCCGGTTCAGCTATAGTCTGATGTTATTTTCCCACTTACTATTCATCAGGTAATCGAAGTGATGTGTCACATACATGAGTTTGGTTTATTTTAACATTTGACCAATTCTAGCGGGACTACCGGAACTGGTTTTGGAATACTACCGGTAGTCTCTGATGTGATCAAAGGCTGTGTTCTTCCAAACCGTTCATCAGGTTATCAAAAAAAGCCGCGAAATAATGGGTCGCATTCATGGATTTGGCTCTCATCTTCATTTCACAACTTCCGGCGGGACACCCGGAATCGATTCCGGAACACTATTGGTTGTCCCAAAAATGGCCTGAAACCATTTTCTTGCTAACTGTTCATTAGGTTATCTAAAGAGCCGCGATTTGATGTGTTGTAAGCATGGGTTTGGTTAACTTTCATACATGACCACTTCCGGCGGTACATCCGGAACTGGTTCCGAAACACTATCGGTAGTCTCTGCTGTAATCTAAGGCCATTTTTCTGCTTACCGTTCATCAGGTTATCGAAAAAACCGCTATTTGATGTGTCGCATGCATGGGTTTGGTTCACTTCTATAATTGACCACTTCCGGCGGGGCACCCGGATCCGGTTCCGGAACAGTACCGATAGTATCTGCTGGATCTAAGGCTAGTTTCCAGCTCACTGTTCATCAGGTTATCGTAAAAGCCGGTTCCGGAATACTACTGATTTTCCCAAATATGGTCTGAAACCATTTTCTTGATAACCGTTCATCAGGTTATCTAAAGAGACGCGATTTGATGTGTCGCATGCACGGATTTCGTTCACTTGCATATTTTGCCACTTCCGGTGGGGCACCCGGAACCGGTTCCGGAACACTACCGGTAGTATCTGCTGGATCTAAGGCTACTTTCCTGTTCACTGTTCATTAGGTTATCGTAAAAGTCTCTATTTGATGTGTCGCATGGATGGATTTGGCTCACTTTTATATTTTGCAACTTCCGGCGGGACATCCGGAACCGATTCCGGAACACTACCGGTTCAGATATGGCTTGAGACTATTTTTCTGCTTACCGTTCATCAGGATATCGAAAAAGCCGCGGTCTGATGTGTCGCATGCATGGTTTTGTAGCATTTTCATATCTGGCCCCTTCCTGGGGTACCTGTCCGGAACACCTAAATTGCCATAACTCCGGAACGGCTGAACCGATCCGAACCATTTTCAATAGGAAACAATGGGACCAGATTCCGCGTCGAATGAACCGTCGGTCATTAAAATCGGTTGAGGTTTACTGCCAAAGAATGATGTGAGTTTTTTTTGTACACACACATACTCACACACACACACATACACACACACATACATCACCTCAATTCGTCGAGCTGAGTTGATTGGTATATGTGACTCGACCCTCCGGGCCTTCTATCAAGTCATTTTTGGAGTGAACATATAGCCTTTCCAGTACACTTAGTGTACGAGAAAGGCAAAAAATAAAAACAAAACAAACAGCGCTTTAATTATTTGTATTACGTAGAATGAAAATGAGAGCTACATGCTTAATAAGGAAACCGAAATAAAATACCCTATAATTGTTATTGTTTTTCAATTCTCCCAGAATCCTAGGAGCGATTCTTCCTAAATCCTGAGAGAGGGATTCCTCCAGAATCTTGTTGAGAGTGATCCCTCCAGAATCCTGAGAGGGATTAGTCCAGAACCCTGGGAAGGATTCCTCCAGAATTATGTAAGAGATTCCTTCAGCATCCTGAGAGAGATTCCCTCAGAATTCTGAGAAGGTTTCCTTAAGAATCTTGAGAGGGATTCCACCAGAATCCTTAGAGGGATTTCTCCAGAATCCTATGAGGAATTCTTCCAGAATCCTTTGAGGGATTCTTCCAGAATCCTAATAGTGATTCTTCCTGAACCCTAAGGGGAGTTCCACCAGAATCCTGAGAGAAATTTCACCAGCATTCTGAGAAAAATTTCTCCAACGTCCTGAGAGGGATTTCTTCAGAATCCTGGAAGGGATTCCCCCACAATCCTGCTGAGAGTGATTCCTCTAGAGTCCTGAAAAGAATTCCTCCAGAATCCTGAGAGAAATTGGTCGAGAATCCTGAGATGGATTCGTCCAGAATCCTGAGAGGGATTCCTCAAGAATTTCGAGAAGGTTTCTTTCACCATCCTGAGAGGGGTTCCCCCAGAACCATCTGAGGAATTCTTCAGAATTCTGAGAGACATTCTTCCAGAATCGTGCGAGAGGGATTAATCCAGAATCCTTAGAAGGATTCTTCCAGAATTCTGTGAGAGAGATTGCTTCAGCATCCTGAGAGGGATTAGACTAGAATAGTGGGATTCCTCCTGAATCCTGAGAGTGATTCCTCTAGAGTCCTGAAAAGGATCCCTCCAGAATCCCGAGAGGGATTAGTCCACAACCATGAGAGGGATTCCTCCAGAATTCCGAAAGGGATTCTTTCAGCATCTTGAGAGAGATTCCCCCAGAATCCTGGAATGGTTTCCTTCAGAATCCAGCCAAGGGCTGAAAGTCTCTAGAATATAGCTAAATTAATCAATCATCAATCATCAATCCTGAGAGGAATTTCTCGAGAATCCTGAGAGGGATTCATCCAGAATCCTAACAGTGATTCCTCCTGAATCCTAATAGTGATTCTTCCTGAATCCTGAGAGGAGTTCCTCCAGAATCCTGAGAGAAATTTCACCAACATCCTGAGAGTAATTTCTCCAGCGTCCTGAGATGGATTTTTCGCAGAACCCTGGAACCCAGAACCTAGAATTCTGCTGAGAATGATTCTTCTAGAGTCCTGAAAAGGATTCCTCCAGAATGCTGAGAGAAATTCCTTGAGAATCCTGAGATGGATACGTCCAGAATCCTGAGATGGATTCGTTTAGAATCCTGAGAGGGATTCCTCCAGAATTTTGAGAGGGTTTTATTTACCATCCTGAAAGGGGTTCTCCCAGAACCATGAGAGGCATTCTTCAGAATCGTTAGTCCAGAATCCTGAGAGGGATTCTTCAGAATTCTGAGAGAGATTCCTCCTGATCGCTTAGAGGGATTCTTTTAGAACCCTAAGAGCGAGTCTTCTTAAATCATCCTGACAGCAGTTCCTCAAGAATCCTGAAAGAAATTGCTTCAACATCCTGGGAAGGATGTCTTCAGAATCCTAAGAGGGATTCCTCCAGAATCCTGAGAGTGATTCCTCCAAAAACCTGAGAGGGATTCCTCCAGAATGCTGCTGAGAGTGATTCCTCTAGAGTCCTGAAAAGAAGTCCTCTAAAATTCGGAGAGGGTTTCCTCCAGAATCCTGACAGGAATTCCTCCAGAATCCTGAGAGGGATTAGACCAGAATCCTGAGAGAGATTAGACCAGAATCCTGAGAGGGATTCCTCAAAAATTCTGAGAGGGATTCTTTCACCATCCTAAGAGGGATTCCTCCAGAATTCTGAGAAGGTTTTTTTCAAAATCCTGAGAAGGATTACACCACAATCCATAGAAGGATTCCTCAACAATGCTTAGAGGGATTCTTCCTGAATCCTGACAGGAGTTCTTCCAGAGTCCTGAGAGGGATTCGTCTAGAATCCTGAGAGGGATTAGTCCAGAATCGTGCAAGGGATTTTTCCAGAATCCTGAGAGAGATTCCTCCAGAATCATGAGAGGGATCCATCTAGAATCCTGAGAGGGATTCTCTCAGAACCTTGAGGGATATGCTTCCAGAATCCTGAGAGGGACTCCTCCAGAATTCTGAGTGGTAATTCGCCAGAATCCTTAGAGGGATTCCGCCAGAATCCTTAGAGTGATTTTTCCAGAACTCCAAGAGCGACTCTTTCAGAATCCTGAGAGGAGTTTCTACAGAATCCTGAAAGAAATTTCTCCAGCTTCCTAGGAGGGATTCCTCCAGAATCCCGCTGAGAATGATTCCTCTAGAGTCTTGAATAGGATCCCTCCAGAATTTGGAGAAGGATTGCTCCAGAATCCTGAGGGGAATTTATCCAGAATCCTGAGAAGGATTAAACCAGAATCCTGAGAAAGATTAAACCAGAATTCTGAGAGGAATTCATTTACCATCCTGAGCAGAATTCCTCCAGAATCCTGAGAAGGATTCCACCAAAATCCTTAGAGGCATTTCTCCAGAAGAGTTTATTCAGATTCCTGAAAGAATTTCTCCAGAATTCTGCTGAGATTCGTCTAGAATGCTGGGAGGGATTCCCTTAGAACCCTGAGAGGCATTCTTCAGAATCCTGAGAGGCATTTTTTAGAATCCTGAGAAGCAATAACTCCTGAGTCCTAAGAGGGCTTTCTTCAGAGTCTCCGGAATACCATGTTATGCCGTCATGTCCCAAAGCACGCATTCGTTTCAAACAACTCGATAGTGTTAAATTTAAACGCTAATTTTTAACAGAATTATATTTTCAAAGGTTTCTAAAGTTTTATCATTTGTCGAAAAACGTTCCGTAAGTGTTTTTGATCAACAAAATACAAAAATGTCATTATGGTCGTTTAATGTATAAGCGGCTGAACGAATTCTCCTGAAAAACCTTCCATTGAACCCTTTTGGAATTTACTCAGGATTTATTCAAAATGCAAAATAATTTTTTTTCAGTAGTGAAGATTTTTGAAAAATGTCTGTGTAATGTCATCTACATATGTATGAACTACCCACAGTTCTTTCAAAAATATACATCCCAGTTCTTTTGGAAGCTGAATTTCTCCATTTTTGTTCAAAGGTCATTTAGAAAGTTATCACAAAATTCCTCAAAAGATTTGTAGATGTTTTTTTTTTTGCTGAATTGCATTAAACAATGTGTAAATTGAAACTTATGAAGTTTTCTCGAACTTTTTTAACCCTTATGTGGCCGACAGGGTACCCGGGTACCCAGCGACCATTTAAAAAGCACGGTGTAGAAAAAAAGCATAAAGTTTGTCGGACACATAACGGTTAAGGAAGTTTACAGCTTTATGCAATTCTATAAAATAGTTTTATTGTCTATATAACCAAATCAATATCGGGGATTATTTAGCTTGCTCCCTGTTGACGGATTATATGATTCCAGTTCCCGATCGGTCGCAGAACTTTTGGTTACATGCATGATGAAAATGAATGAAGAATAAACACGCAAACAAAGCTCTCAGATAATGATTGTGGGAATGCTCATATAACACAAAACCGAGAAGCAATGTCAGTCTCCGTTAAGACGATGCAAAAAAGTAATTATAAATTTCAAATTAACTCCAGAGATACACTTGCTGCGAAAAACTAACACAGCTGTTTATTTATCTATAAGTAATATTTTCCATATTATTGAATTATTTTTCGGAAAACAAAAACTGTCGTTAACATTTATGATGAAATTCATGATTGTTAAACCAACATTGTAGAATGAATGTTTAAGCAAATCTCATCAAAAATTGTTGTAAAATATGGCAATTTTACAAAAGCTTCCATGAGAAAGTTTTAAAACCGACATTTTTGGAAATAATACTTTGCTTTAACCCGATTTGTTGTTGCAAAATATTCTGAAGTTTCTTGTTGTAATTATTTCATAAAACTAACTTAAATTAGGGGTAGGGCGGTTCCGGATCATTTGGCCGAACGCCATTTTGGCTGACAGGGTCATTTGGCCGAACGCCGTTTGGCCGAATGCCGTTTGGCCGAAAAAGGATGATGAACTTAAGTGATCTTGCCATTGTTTCCTATTTCAGAATAACTCGAAAGAACAGCCTTTGATTCATATAAGAATAAATCTCTGACAAAAATATTCCTAGCTTCAACGCCAACTATTCCCTTGATGGCAAAACTTGAAAGAATAGCCTATGATTAAAAGAAAGAAATATTTCTGATGATCATATTGGCAGCTAGAAAGTTATCCAGAGTTTGCCCACGCCTCCAAATCCTTTTGATAATAATTCGGCAAAACGGCATTCGGTCAAATGGCCGGACACCGGGTAGGGCCTCACTGACTTAATCAATTTCTCTTCATGGACTCTCTCTTTCGCTAATAACACAATCAAACCAAATATTTATATTATAAAATCATAATTGTTCTTGTTCCGGCAAGATGTAGCCGTCCATTACGGATTTCAATCAAAAAATTTTTAGAAAACAGATATATCACGTTTTTGTTTTAATATTTTAGAATTCTATTTTTAATATCAACAATAATAGAATGTTTGGGAATAAATTTCTGGAAGCACTTAACCCTTTGGAGCCGGAGGGGTCATATATGACCCCAACATAGAAACGGCTGTATAAATTCACCCATTCGATAAAACAGAATACTGTCTTCAGCAAAGTTGTTGCAAATTGAGTCCTCTATTAGGGAAAAATGAGAATATTTGTATTTGGGACATCATTGATAACCTAGAACATCCTGAACACCATGAAATTTGGAAAAAAAAAACGAAATAATTGACATACCAGTTGTTCCAAAAGCTGAACTTGGATGTGGGTTATGTTTTATGTATTCATTTAGCCTTCGTCAAGAATATCAAAAGGTGTTTTATATTCTGGGATATTCTAGGTGTTCCAAACTCTCCTATAGGGAAGTCCTTCAAATCTACATGAGTAATTATATGTATTTTCGCCACAAATAATAGCATTGCATAACCTACTGGGATCCGTGAAGCTCCTGACATCTACAATGTCATTTATAGATACTATAGGGCGATTCCAGGTCAGCCAAACTACCTTGGAGTTCAGAACTTCAGGTCTACACTCGTAACAGTAGCCATATCTGTTATACTGAGTAACGTTGCATAATCAAAAGCAGTTACTGGAGCAATCTGAAGTTTACTAACTTATTATAAACCTTTGGGACATTCAGGGTCGTCAGAACTGTTCTATAATGAAGTCCTTCAAATCTACAAGAATAACTATATGTGTTTTCACCATAAATAATAGTATTGTATAATCTGCGGGGATCCACTAAGCTCTTGAAATCTCAAATGTCATTCAGAGACACTACAGGGATATTCCAGGTCAGCCAAACTACTTTGAAGTTCATGACTTCAGGTCTACACTCGTAACAGTATCCATATCTGTTATACTGACAACCGCTGCAAAATCAACCGTAGTAACTGGAGCAATCTGAAGTCTACTTTGTTATTATAATCCTTTAGGACATTCAGGGTCGTCCAACTGTTCTATAATGAAGTCCTTCAAATCTGCAAGAATAACTTTATGTGTTTCGCCATAAAGAATTGCATAGCATAATCTGCTGAGATCCGTGAAGCTCTTGAAATCTCAAATGTCATTTAGAGACGCTATGGAAATGTTCCAGCTCATCCAAACTATTTTTGACTCCAGAAATCTCGTAATATCAGCTATATCTGACATACTGAATAACGTTTCAAATTCAATCGCGGTGACTGGACCAATCTGAAGTTCACTATCTATTATTATGAACTTTTGGGACATTGAGGGTCGTCCAAACTATCCTGAAGTTTAGCTCTTCATAGTAACAGTAGTTATTCTCACAATGAACTTTAAACTGTAATCTGTAATCCCCCTGGCATATCATGAGTAGGACACGAATGCACCCCGGTGTAAAGTGGCATTAATAAATTAATAATAATAATATCATGAGTCATTTCAAGATAGTGTTGAGATATTGCAGATCAAAAACACTACTCCGAAGACCATAGCTTTAGGTCTACTTTTGTGATAATGGTTTTTGCCACTACTTTAAGTAGTATTACATAGTTCACTGTACTTGCCAAAGCAGTTAGAGGAACAATAAGCGTTGTTATACATTTTTGGAATACTATGGGCTTCCTTACTGTTATGAAGCTTAGTTGGTGAAAACAATCACTGTAACTTTCAGAAGACTTACTGGACATGATAGATTACAAATCGTAGCTTTGTAATCTGAAAAAAAATACCGTTGCTCTCTTAGAATTTAGGATCTAAACTCAAGAACAGTTTGGATGACCTGCGATATCCCGACTGATCTGATATTGTCTATTAACCTTTAAGAAAACTTACTGGTCATGATATATTACAAATCGTAGCTTTGTATAATGAAAGAAGTTATCGTTACACCCATAGTCTTCAGGATGTAAACTCAAGAACAGTTTGGATGACCTAGGATATCCCGACTGATCTGATATTGTCTATTAACCTTTCAAAAGACTTACTGGACATGATAGATTACAAATCTTAGCTTTGTATAATGAAAGAAGTTATCGTTACACCCGTAGTCTTCAGGATGTAAACTAAGAACAGTGTGGATGACCTTGGATATCCCGACTGATCTGATATTGTCTATTAACCTTTCAGAAGACTTACTGGACATGATAGATTACAAATCGTAGCTTTGTATGATGAAAGAAGTTACCATTATACTTGTAGATTTTAGGATCTAAACTCAAGAACAGTTTGGATGACCTAGGATATCCCAACTGATCTGATATTGTCTATTAACCTTTCAGAAGACGTACAGTCATTGCACAATTATGGGTCACTCTGTCACAATTATTAGTCAGTCAGTTTACCATGCAAATCAAATGGAATTGACCCATAATTGTGGGTGACCCATGATTGTGCTATGACTGTACTGGACATGATATATTACAAATCGTAGCTATGTATAATGAAAGAAGTTATCGTTACACTCGTAGTTTTCAGGATGTAAACTCAAGAACAGTTTGGATGACCTAGGATATCCCGACTGATCTGATATTGTCTATTAACCTTTCAGAAGACTTACTGGACATGATAGATTACAAATCGTAGCTTTTTATAATGAAAAAAGTTACCGTTACACCCAAGACTTAAGGATCTAAACTCAAGAATAGTTTGGATGATCTAGGATATCCAAAAAAATATGCTTTATAATATTCTACCGTTTTGATGCTATTGACCACCAAAACTACAGAAAAACGTAGAAAAAAACTCCATAATAACGCTTGGAAAAATTCCGGCTTCAAAGGGTTTTAAATAAAAATAATATGACGATATGGTATGAATTTTTAAGAATTTAAACAATTTTCTTTTCAATATTCTCGAAATTTTGGTAGTTTATTCTGAAATTTCAGGAAAACTGGAACTACTCGTGCGATTTTTTTTAAAGAAGTTCCTAGCCTAATTGAAAAACAGTGAAGTGAGTCTTTTGGTAAGACTCCTTTAAAGCTGCAAAAGATGCAACAGATTTTTCCATTCAGGAGAAAACGGATCTTTTAGGCTCGATCCTGAGCTTCGACTCAGTCATTCATCTGCTACATGTTTCGTTTCAATAGTAAAATGCTCTGTACATGTGAAACGTCAGTACCCAATCGGCATATTTAGGTTAAAATTAACTATTGTTTTTCTCGTCTATCTAACGCGCGAGAAACACATTCCACGCTTCCACAAGTAGCCACTTCGCGCCGAGATCACATTTTCAACTTTGTGCCATCGACACGCCAGTCACGCACTCCACCAATTTGTCGAAACACATTGTGTATGACCCTTCAAACTCATCCAATTTGAAGAAACCAGTCCATGACGCGGACGATGCGACGACGGACGGAGGCATCCCCGACCATGCCATGATATGCAACAAGTCGACACGGTGCGGCGAAGCGATGGTGCCAGCATTCCTACTTGTAAGTCAAAAAGTCCCTCCCCGCCTTCGGCAGAGTGGGTAAACCGAAAAGATCGCTCTAATCTCCGGTCCCCGAATTTTCGATCTTTTCCCATTCATCGTTTCACCTAATTCACATTTTTCGTTGCATTATTATGTGTGCAACAACCAGTCAGCATCCTCCAGTTGTTGTTGTACCCTTCCTTCCCAGCGGTGCGGGTGCACCTATCCCTCCGTATATATGTACCTACTTGGGATTTGAGTCGTTCGGTTCAGTTTCCTTCCTCTCACGCTCTTTTCTGTTTTTGTCGGATTGGGTGTACTCCCATCTTCTAGGTTAATTTAACAATCATTCTTCTCATCCGCTCATTGCTCTTCGGTGTATATGGGACAGGGGTTACAAACTGGATCAATTCTAGAAGCTATAAGTAAAAGATAGAAGATAGAAGATAGAAGATAGAAGATAGAAGATAGAAGATAGAAGATAGAAGATAGAAGATAGAAGATAGAAGATAGAAGATAGAAGATAGAAGATAGAAGATAGAAGATAGAAGATAGAAGATAGAAGATAGAAGATAGAAGATAGAAGATAGAAGATAGAAGATAGAAGATAGAAGATAGAAGATAGAAGATAGAAGATAGAAGATAGAAGATAGAAGATAGAAGATAGAAGATAGAAGATAGAAGATAGAAGATAGAAGATAGAAGATAGAAGATAGAAGATAGAAGATAGAAGATAGAAGATAGAAGATAGAAGATAGAAGATAGAAGATAGAAGATAGAAGATAGAAGATAGAAGATAGAAGATAGAAGATAGAAGATAGAAGATAGAAGATAGAAGATAGGAGATAGAAGATAGAAGATAGAAGATAGAAGATAGAAGATAGAAGATAGAAGATAGAAGATAGAAGATAGAAGATAGAAGATAGAAGATAGAAGATAGAAGATAGAAGATAGAAGATAGAAGATAGAAGATAGAAGATAGAAGATAGAAGATAGAAGATAGAAGATAGAAGATAGAAGATAGAAGATAGAAGATAGAAGATAGAAGATAGAAGATAGAAGATAGAAGATAGAAGATAGAAGATAGAAGATAGAAGATAGAAGATAGAAGATAGAAGATAGAAGATAGAAGATATAAGATAGAAGATAGAAGATAGAAGATAGAAGATAGAAGATAGAAGATAGAAGATAGAAGATAGAAGATAGAAGATAGAAGATAGAAGATAGAAGATAGAAGATAGAAGATAGAAGATAGAAGATAGAAGATAGAAGATAGAAGATAGAAGATAGAAGATAGAAGATAGAAGATAGAAGATAGAAGATAGAAGATAGAAGATAGAAGATAGATAGAAGATAGATAGAAGATAGAAGATAGAAGATAGAAGATAGAAGATAAAAGATAGAAGATAGAAGATAGAAGATAGAAGATAGAAGATAGAAGATAGAAGATAGAAGATAGAAGATAGAAGATAGAAGATAGAAGATAGAAGATAGAAGATAGAAGATAGAAGATCTGAAACCAAATTTGGAAACCCCTGCCCGAGAAGAACGCACCACGCCACAGCGGACGAGATCTCGCAGTGAGAGATCACCACCGGCGCTGTCGCCACTTGATTTTGAGATTTCCCTTTAACCGCTTGGCAGTTTAAACCGAGCGTCCCAAGAGGATTGGCGGTGGTGGCACTATCTCGCGTTCACTCTTCAATACGGTACGGTACGTAAAGCACTTCCGACGACAACTCTCGAAATCAACTCGGTCAAGTACGGTACGCGCGCGACCGATCTTGCGGAAGATCGACGCACCTTAGCATTTCAAGAGAGCAGGAAATTCTGCGCCGCTCCTTGCGGGTCAAATGGGCAGCTTCCAACTGGAAATCATCCACATCCTGCTCTGTCTGACGTTCGAGGTGTTCACCTATTTTGTGCTGTGCTTTAATCTGATCCGATCCTACCTCGGACAGCAGCAATTCCAAGATCAGCAGGAGGCCAACCGATCAGTTCTAGCGATGCGGCTATAGAAGAAGAAGCAACGAATAATAGTGAGAGTGATCTTGTTGTCGCTGAATTACAACGAATCGAGCGTAGTGCAATCGACAAAGCCAGTTATAGCGAGGGCTACCAAAGTGCAAGGTGAAATTTGAGCGTGAAAAATGTGATGCGACACGTTGTCGTCGTTTAATGTCCTGCCATGGGACCGATTGAGCCAAGCGAAAACGAAACCGTCGTCGTCGTGAAAAGCGGCTGTGATTTGTGTGTCCAAAAATAAGTTCTGACCACGGCGTCGCATCGGGTGTTTGTGGTGACGTTTCTCGTTCTGTTTTGGGCGTGATGGACGGTGGATGCTAGTGCGAGAGAGATCTGATGGCGACAGGGTTGAAGTTTATGGACGCTGTAAATATTACACAATGAGACTGTGGCAGTCAGTAGTGGAGTGATGAATTCGAGAAAATACCTGATAATTATGGTGTCGATGTTTGAAGAGACTAACAAAATTTGTGAAAAAATAAGAATTTCGTGCAGAAAAGAATAATTTGTGTTCTACAAATTTGGATCCCGCTGAAGTTTATTTGATAGAATTATAACATATATTATTTATAGAGCATTGAATACATAAACAACATTCTAAACCGGTTCCGGTAGGGAAAGAGAATTCTTTGTAGCACCATATGCTGCTATAGAGTGTAGTAGCTTACAATTATTGAATTTTCACTAGTATTCATTTCAAACAAACGTTTAGACCAAAAAAACCTGGGAATTCTTTATGAATGCCTCAGGGAAGTCTTCTGAAATTCTTCCAGGTATTTCTTCAAGAATATCTCCAGGAATTCCTTCACGAATTGCTCAAGGAATTTCTCCTTCGTGAATACCTTCACGGACTTCTTGCGAGGTTCCGAGAGTGAGTGTTCCAGGGTTTATTCCAAGGAATACTTCAGGAATTCCTTACACTTTTCTCTCAGAATTTTTTGCACAGATGCATCAAAAAATTCCTCCAGGAATTTTCCCATAGTTTCCTGCCGAGGCTACAGGTATTCCTCTAAGGATTTTACCACAAACTCCTCCAGGAGTTTTTCCTGGAATAACTTTAAAGGTTCATCCAGTGATTTTTTCAGTGCTCTATATTCGAGGATTTCTTTAGGATTTTCTCCAAGGAAGAAAGTTTCACCATAAATATTTCTGCAAGTATTCCTTCAGACATTTTTTTCGGGGATTTTTCCATATTTTCTTTCAAGAATTCCGCGAGAGATTGTTTCGATAATTCCATTTGGATTTTTTCGAAGTATTTCAGTAGGAGTTTCTTCCAGGAATTCTTTCAGAAATTTTTACAAGAGATTCAATGGTTAATCCAGAGACTCCTTCAAAATTTTGACCAAAAAAACCCTATGGGAGTTCATCAAATGATTCCTTCAATAATTCGTCCAGCAATCACTACAGACATAGATTTCATTCGATTTTTTCCAGGGATTTCTACAGAAATTCGTCCAGGAATTCGTTAAGAACGCCCTCCTGAGATTTCCTAAGATATACATCGTGGGAATGCTTCCGAGACTCCTTCTGGGGTTTGTTCAGGTATTGTTTGAAGGTTTCTTCCAGGAATTCTTCTTGGGATTCTACAGATATTGTTAAGGAATTCCCTTAGGAATACCTTTTGGGATTGCTTGCGGAATTCCTTCAGGAACTGCTACAGGGATGCCTCTAGAACTTTCGCCATGAACTCTTCTTAGGTTTAGAGATTCCTCCAGGATTTTCTCAAAAGATTCCTTCAAGAATTTCTGTAGAAATTCCTCCAGGAATTCCTTCAGGCATGTCTCCAGGAATTTCTCCATGGAATCCTCAAGGAAGTGCTCCTAGGTCTCCTTCAGGAATTCCTACAGGAATTCTTACTGGCATTCCTTCAAACATTCTTCCAGGCACTCGTACAGAGATTCAATTAGGAATTACTCAAGGGAACCCTCTAGGGATTTCTCTAGGGATTTCTCCAGGAATTCATTCAGGTATTCCTCCTGAAATTCTTCTAACGATTTCGCTAGGAATTCGTCCAGAAATTTCTCCAAGGATTCCTCCAGGCATTCCTTCAGGCATTCCTCCGGGACTTTCTCCATGAATTACTCCAGGAATTCCTCTAGGGATTCGTCCAGGAATTCCTCCAGAGCTTTCTCCAACAATTCCTACAGGAGTTCCGTCTAGATTTTATTTGAGAATTCCTCTATGGATGCCTCCAGAGATTCTTGTAGAAATTGCTTCAGGGATTCCTCCAGGAATTCCTCCGCAGATTCCTCCAGGAATTCCTCCTAAAATTCCTCCTAAAAGTCCTCCAGATATTCCTCAAGGCATTCTACTAAGCATTATTTCAGGAATTTCTCCAGGATATCCTGCAGGATTTCATCCAGGAAGGCCTCCAGGGGCTCCTCCACGAATTCCCCAAGAATTGCTTCAGGAATTTCGCCTGAGATTCTTACAGTAACTACAGGGGATAGACAAAATGATCGGGACAGGCAAAATTTTCACTTTTCAAAAAATATTCAACTAGCTGTAACTTTTCGAAAAGTGCATCGAATATTCTAAAATTTTTATTGTAAGTTCATCAACTAGTTGTGTATCAGTGGTCCAAATTTGGGAAACATCGAGCCATTTTCTACAAAGTTATAAAGATTCTTGAAAAAGGTAAAATTATTCGATAGCCAACTTTGAGCTATTATATCTCCGGATTTAATGAACCGATTGCAATGAAATTTTGATCATTCATGACTTATATAATGAACTCTGGAAAACATTTGACTTAACTTGAAATTTTCAACAAGAGCAAAAGTTATAGCGATTTAATTATTTTTACGATTTTTTAGCAAATTGGTCTATTTTTAATATGTATTCCATTACTTTTTCATTTTGTTGGCGGCTATGCTGTTACTTTCTCTCAAAACGCATTTATATATAAGTCAATAAGAGGGAAATTAAATGAACTGTAATTTGCATCTTGAATTTTGAAACGATGTTGAAGTTTTGGATAATTTGGTGTTTTATTAGAAAAATAAAGTAATCGTTATAATTTTCTTCCGTGTTAAGAATTTTAAGTTAAGTCAACGGTTTTTCATAGCTCATTATATAAGTCATAGATGGTCAAAATTTCATTGCATTCGGTTCATTGAATCCGGAGATATAACAGCTCAAAGTTGGCTATCGGATAATTTTACCTTTTCCAAAAATCTTTATAACTTCGTGGAGATTGACCCGATCTTACCCGATCTTGGACCACAGATACACAACTAGTTGACGAACTTACAGTAAAAATTTGAGAATATTTGATGCACTTTTCGAAAAGTTACAGCATTTTGAACATTATTCAAGAAGTGAAAATATTGCCTGTCCCGATCATTTTGTCTATCCCCTGTATGTCAGGGTTTCCCCCAGGATTTTTCCCTGTAATTCTTCCAGAGATTCCCCGAGGAACTGCTTCAGGATTCCTCTTAGATTTTATTCAGGAATTCTTCCAAGCATTCCTCCAGGTATTCCTCTGAGGATACCTCCAGGAATTGCTTCAGGAATTTCTCCAAGAATTTATCCAGAAATTCTTCCAGGGATTCCTCAAAGAATTTCACAAGGAAACCCACCAGAAAATCTTCAAGAAATTTTCTTCAGAAATTTCTTCAGGAATTCCTTCTGGAATTCAATCAGAGATTCATCCACGAATTCCTTCAGGGGTTGCTCTAGGTATTCCTTCAGGAATATTAAGGAAATCCTCCAGATATTCCTTCATAAATTCCTCCAGGGATTCCTCTATGGATTCTTGAAGAAATTCTTGCAGGAATTTCTTCGGGAGTTCCTTCCAGGGATTCCTCCAGCGGTTCCTCCTGGAATTTCTGCAGAGATTCCACCAAGAATTGCTCCAGGGATTTGTCCAAATAATTCTCCAGGCATTCTGTCAATAATTTCACCAGGAATTTCTTTTAGAATCCCTCCAAGGTTTCCTCCAGGGATTTCTTTTTTCAGAAATTCCTTCAGAAATCCCGGAATTCCTACAGGAATTCCTCCAGGAATTCCTCCAGAAATTCATCCAAAAATTTCTCCTCCATATATTCCTCCAAGAATCCCGCTAGAGATACCTCTAGCGATGTCTGCAAGGAAATCCTCCAGGCATTCTTAGTGCAATTCTTCCATGCATTCCTTCAGGAATTCCACCAGAAACTTTTATAACAATTATGTCAGGAATTCCCCGGAATTTCTACAGTAATTTATCAAATAATTTCTCTGATGGTTGCTCCAGTTATTCTTCCAGAGATTTCTCCAGAAATTTTTACAGTGATTTCTCCAGTATTTTTCCAAGAATTTATCCAGGCATTCATTCAGGGAATTATGCAGGAATACCACTAGGAAAACCTTCAGAAATTTCTCAAGGGATTTCTTTAAAAAATTCTTGCAGTTCCTGCCAAAGAATTCCTGTCCGCCGATTCTTTCAAGAATATATCTTGAGATTTTTTTTTAACAAAGAAGTTATCCGTAGATTTCTTCAGAAACTCCTCCAGAGATTCTTTCAGAAAAATGTCAAGGATTTATTTTAAAAAAATGTACTAAAATGCCTCAAGGCTTTCTTCCAACGATTGTTTTAGGATTAATATTAGAATTCCTTCCAGTATTTAAGTAGGGATTTCCTACTGAAAATAGTGTAAGGATTTCTCCAGAAATTTCTCTTAGAATTTCTTCAAGAAGTTGCCTAATATTTTACCAGGGATTCTTCCGGGAAAAAGGGATTCAGGTGAGGTCAAGAATTTTTCCAAGTGTTCCATTATTTGAGAGTTCACTGGAACTCTATGACTTTTAATGATCGTGCAATTGATATTTTTTTAGGATTATTCTCTGAGGAGAATATAAGCAGTTTATGACTATATAAAAATATTTTTAAGGAAATTCCGGCAAGGATGCCCTCGGAACAATACCACTGAAGGTTTATTCTTAAAAGAATGCAGATCCAACTCCAACTTCCTCTTACAATGATAGTAAAATCTATTTCATAATTTTACAGTTAATTGCGGTCATATCATGGTGGAGCCAGGATATTCATAAAAAAAATCAGCGAAATAAAAATAGCACAACTTTAACTTTTGATCAACGTTTATTTATATTCCAACAAAAAACAAATTCAAATACATTTTTTAGATCTTAGTACATAGTAAGTATAAGAGCAATTGTTACGTATTGCTTCAACATGCCGTGATTTCATGAAAAAAAAAATCAATTTTTCCAACGTACCCTGCTCGATCTACTTCCAGCATTCACGACTTCGCCTAAGGAGGATGCAAGCAAATATATGCGTGGATTTTCTGAAAACATCGTATTTCACAACCACAGAGAAAGATTTCTTCGCTGCACTGTGATTTTATCTTAAATTTAAAAAAGATGTTTTTCGAAATGACTATAAAGACATAATACAAGTAGATGTTGGAGATAATTCTCGAAATGTTTTTGACAAAACTATAAGAATGTTACGTTGATGTCAAAAATAAGGCACTGGTGGATTTCTGGAATTCTACCAAATATTTCCTTGAAGAAATTCTGAATAAATCGACCAATGTTTTAGCTCTACTGTCCCTAACGCGATTAAATTTGCAGCTGCACTTTGTACAGTTACTTGATGTAATTTTTTCTACTGAATCGAACTAGTTTCTTTTTGTGCTGCTTTCACTATCTAACCCTATAGGCATTTCTTTGATTCTTTTAAGTTTCCTAGATTTTTAAGGATCTTGTACACGAAATTTGATCTGCATTTATTCACGACTTATGTTTGCTTTCATCATCTTTCATCTTTCTGCAATTTTCAGAAGTTTCACTGAAAAATAAATCTGCAGGATTCTGTTGTTTTCGTTTTTTTTCGATTTTTAGAAAAGTTTGGTTTGATAGTTCATTCTTCTATTACATTAGGTGCTTCATACGTCACACTAAGGTATTAAACGTTCTGCATATTCGTCTGGGTAGTATTGATCCCAACATCTGATGAGTTTTAAAATAATAGAAGCATAGATCTCTTATTTATTTTTTTATAAAATGAATAGTGGAATCAAAACGGTTCACAGCGTTTTCGCTTTTTTTTTCATTCGAAAGTGTTAGATGAAAAAATCAAAACATTCGGGCTTTGCCGATCACTGGTGGATTCGATCATTTCCACACGGTGAAAATGTGTCGAATATAAGTGTGTGGCAATGCCGTTAGACGACAAGAGAGCTTAATTACTTTCGGTCGATGAGGAACTCGCACCGCACCGACTCAGACCGAACGCGGCGATGGAACCGGGAATCGCGCGATCTAGCTGTTGTTTCCTAAGATATACATCGTGGGAATGCTTCCGAGACTCCTTCTGGGGTTTGTTCAGGTATTGTTTGAAGGTTTCTTCCAGGAATTCTTCTTGGGATTCTACAGATATTGTTAAGGAATTCCCTTAGGAATACCTTTTGGGATTGCTTGCGGAATTCCTTCAGGAACTGCTACAGGGATGCCTCTAGAACTTTCGCCATGAACTCTTCTTAGGTTTAGAGATTCCTCCAGGATTTTCTCAAAAGATTCCTTCAAGAATTTCTGTAGAAATTCCTCCAGGAATTCCTTCAGGCATGTCTCCAGGAATTTCTCCATGGAATCCTCAAGGAAGTGCTCCTAGGTCTCCTTCAGGAATTCCTACAGGAATTCTTACTGGCATTCCTTCAAACATTCTTCCAGGCACTCGTACAGAGATTCAATTAGGAATTACTCAAGGGAACCCTCTAGGGATTTCTCTAGGGATTTCTCCAGGAATTCATTCAGGTATTCCTCCTGAAATTCTTCTAACGATTTCGCTAGGAATTCGTCCAGAAATTTCTCCAAGGATTCCTCCAGGCATTCCTTCAGGCATTCCTCCGGGACTTTCTCCATGAATTACTCCAGGAATTCCTCTAGGGATTCGTCCAGGAATTCCTCCAGAGCTTTCTCCAACAATTCCTACAGGAGTTCCGTCTAGATTTTATTTGAGAATTCCTCTATGGATGCCTCCAGAGATTCTTGTAGAAATTGCTTCAGGGATTCCTCCAGGAATTCCTCCGCAGATTCCTCCAGGAATTCCTCCTAAAATTCCTCCTAAAAGTCCTCCAGATATTCCTCAAGGCATTCTACTAAGCATTATTTCAGGAATTTCTCCAGGATATCCTGCAGGATTTCATCCAGGAAGGCCTCCAGGGGCTCCTCCACGAATTCCCCAAGAATTGCTTCAGGAATTTCGCCTGAGATTCTTACAGTAACTACAGGGGATAGACAAAATGATCGGGACAGGCAAAATTTTCACTTTTCAAAAAATATTCAACTAGCTGTAACTTTTCGAAAAGTGCATCGAATATTCTAAAATTTTTATTGTAAGTTCATCAACTAGTTGTGTATCAGTGGTCCAAATTTGGGAAACATCGAGCCATTTTCTACAAAGTTATAAAGATTCTTGAAAAAGGTAAAATTATTCGATAGCCAACTTTGAGCTATTATATCTCCGGATTTAATGAACCGATTGCAATGAAATTTTGATCATTCATGACTTATATAATGAACTCTGGAAAACATTTGACTTAACTTGAAATTTTCAACAAGAGCAAAAGTTATAGCGATTTAATTATTTTTACGATTTTTTAGCAAATTGGTCTATTTTTAATATGTATTCCATTACTTTTTCATTTTGTTGGCGGCTATGCTGTTACTTTCTCTCAAAACGCATTTATATATAAGTCAATAAGAGGGAAATTAAATGAACTGTAATTTGCATCTTGAATTTTGAAACGATGTTGAAGTTTTGGATAATTTGGTGTTTTATTAGAAAAATAAAGTAATCGTTATAATTTTCTTCCGTGTTAAGAATTTTAAGTTAAGTCAACGGTTTTTCATAGCTCATTATATAAGTCATAGATGGTCAAAATTTCATTGCATTCGGTTCATTGAATCCGGAGATATAACAGCTCAAAGTTGGCTATCGGATAATTTTACCTTTTCCAAAAATCTTTATAACTTCGTGGAGATTGACCCGATCTTACCCGATCTTGGACCACAGATACACAACTAGTTGACGAACTTACAGTAAAAATTTGAGAATATTTGATGCACTTTTCGAAAAGTTACAGCATTTTGAACATTATTCAAGAAGTGAAAATATTGCCTGTCCCGATCATTTTGTCTATCCCCTGTATGTCAGGGTTTCCCCCAGGATTTTTCCCTGTAATTCTTCCAGAGATTCCCCGAGGAACTGCTTCAGGATTCCTCTTAGATTTTATTCAGGAATTCTTCCAAGCATTCCTCCAGGTATTCCTCTGAGGATACCTCCAGGAATTGCTTCAGGAATTTCTCCAAGAATTTATCCAGAAATTCTTCCAGGGATTCCTCAAAGAATTTCACAAGGAAACCCACCAGAAAATCTTCAAGAAATTTTCTTCAGAAATTTCTTCAGGAATTCCTTCTGGAATTCAATCAGAGATTCATCCACGAATTCCTTCAGGGGTTGCTCTAGGTATTCCTTCAGGAATATTAAGGAAATCCTCCAGATATTCCTTCATAAATTCCTCCAGGGATTCCTCTATGGATTCTTGAAGAAATTCTTGCAGGAATTTCTTCGGGAGTTCCTTCCAGGGATTCCTCCAGCGGTTCCTCCTGGAATTTCTGCAGAGATTCCACCAAGAATTGCTCCAGGGATTTGTCCAAATAATTCTCCAGGCATTCTGTCAATAATTTCACCAGGAATTTCTTTTAGAATCCCTCCAAGGTTTCCTCCAGGGATTTCTTTTTTCAGAAATTCCTTCAGAAATCCCGGAATTCCTACAGGAATTCCTCCAGGAATTCCTCCAGAAATTCATCCAAAAATTTCTCCTCCATATATTCCTCCAAGAATCCCGCTAGAGATACCTCTAGCGATGTCTGCAAGGAAATCCTCCAGGCATTCTTAGTGCAATTCTTCCATGCATTCCTTCAGGAATTCCACCAGAAACTTTTATAACAATTATGTCAGGAATTCCCCGGAATTTCCACAGTAATTTATCAAATAATTTCTCTGATGGTTGCTCCAGTTATTCTTCCAGAGATTTCTCCAGAAATTTTTACAGTGATTTCTCCAGTATTTTTCCAAGAATTTATCCAGGCATTCATTCAGGGAATTATGCAGGAATACCACTAGGAAAACCTTCAGAAATTTCTCAAGGGATTTCTTTAAAAAATTCTTGCAGTTCCTGCCAAAGAATTCCTGTCCGCCGATTCTTTCAAGAATATATCTTGAGATTTTTTTTAACAAAGAAGTTATCCGTAGATTTCTTCAGAAACTCCTCCAGAGATTCTTTCAGAAAAATGTCAAGGATTTATTTTAAAAAAATGTACTAAAATGCCTCAAGGCTTTCTTCCAACGATTGTTTTAGGATTAATATTAGAATTCCTTCCAGTATTTAAGTAGGGATTTCCTACTGAAAATAGTGTAAGGATTTCTCCAGAAATTTCTCTTAGAATTTCTTCAAGAAGTTGCCTAATATTTTACCAGGGATTCTTCCGGGAAAAAGGGATTCAGGTGAGGTCAAGAATTTTTCCAAGTGTTCCATTATTTGAGAGTTCACTGGAACTCTAGGACTTTTAAGGATCGTGCAATTGATATTTTTTTAGGATTATTCTCTGAGGAGAATATAAGCAGTTTATGACTATATAAAAATATTTTTAAGGAAATTCCGGCAAGGATGCCCTCGGAACAATACCACTGAAGGTTTATTCTTAAAAGAATGCAGATCCAACTCCAACTTCCTCTTACAATGATAGTAAAATCTATTTCATAATTTTACAGTTAATTGCGGTCATATCATGGTGGAGCCAGGATATTCATAAAAAAAATCAGCGAAATAAAAATAGCACAACTTTAACTTTTGATCAACGTTTATTTATATTCCAACAAAAAACAAATTCAAATACATTTTTTAGATCTTAGTACATAGTAAGTATAAGAGCAATTGTTACGTATTGCTTCAACATGCCGTGATTTCATGAAAAAAAAAATCAATTTTTCCAACGTACCCTGCTCGATCTACTTCCAGCATTCACGACTTCGCCTAAGGAGGATGCAAGCAAATATATGCGTGGATTTTCTGAAAACATCGTATTTCACAACCACAGAGAAAGATTTCTTCGCTGCACTGTGATTTTATCTTAAATTTAAAAAAGATGTTTTTCGAAATGACTATAAAGACATAATACAAGTAGATGTTGGAGATAATTCTCGAAATGTTTTTGACAAAACTATAAGAATGTTACGTTGATGTCAAAAATAAGGCACTGGTGGATTTCTGGAATTCTACCAAATATTTCCTTGAAGAAATTCTGAATAAATCGACCAATGTTTTAGCTCTACTGTCCCTAACGCGATTAAATTTGCAGCTGCACTTTGTACAGTTACTTGATGTAATTTTTTCTACTGAATCGAACTAGTTTCTTTTTGTGCTGCTTTCACTATCTAACCCTATAGGCATTTCTTTGATTCTTTTAAGTTTCCTAGATTTTTAAGGATCTTGTACACGAAATTTGATCTGCATTTATTCACGACTTATGTTTGCTTTCATCATCTTTCATCTTTCTGCAATTTTCAGAAGTTTCACTGAAAAATAAATCTGCAGGATTCTGTTGTTTTCGTTTTTTTTCGATTTTTAGAAAAGTTTGGTTTGATAGTTCATTCTTCTATTACATTAGGTGCTTCATACGTCACACTAAGGTATTAAACGTTCTGCATATTCGTCTGGGTAGTATTGATCCCAACATCTGATGAGTTTTAAAATAATAGAAGCATAGATCTCTTATTTATTTTTTTATAAAATGAATAGTGGAATCAAAACGGTTCACAGCGTTTTCGCTTTTTTTTTCATTCGAAAGTGTTAGATGAAAAAATCAAAACATTCGGGCTTTGCCGATCACTGGTGGATTCGATCATTTCCACACGGTGAAAATGTGTCGAATATAAGTGTGTGGCAATGCCGTTAGACGACAAGAGAGCTTAATTACTTTCGGTCGATGAGGAACTCGCACCGCACCGACTCAGACCGAACGCGGCGATGGAACCGGGAATCGCGCGATCTAGCTGTTGTTGTAGAGATAATGGGTGGGTTGGTTGACGCCGCCGCCTTGGTGGTGATTCGAGGAGTAGGTAGGTAAGCTCCGCTGCATAATGGGTTCGATTCGGGAAAAATAGCATACAATTGAAAACGATTAGATACCTAGGCCGACAACCGACCACCGGTTCTATAAGGAGAGGCTCGCGCCCGCTTTTCACAGCCTATCATCGATCGATGGCGAAGATGATGGTGATGGGAGATATCCGAGTCGTTGTTGTTGAGGTTGAGATTGCTGCTGTCGGCCTGGTGGCATTGCCGTATTTTATGCTTGATTGGACTTTGCACTCACTCTGTTTTTCTCTTTTCCTTCGTGGGAATCGATCGGACAGGGCTGTTGAGTGATGGTCAGTTACTAATCTTTTGTCGGCGACTACATGGGATAAATGACTGCGCAAGTGAGAAGTCATCTGTCATGGTCATCGAGGATGAAAACGTTTCAACATTGCTGGCTTCTAGAACTTCTTGTCCGGGTTGAAGCATGTGGCGGTAAATTTTGAAACAATTTATAACAGGACTGTGCTCTACCGCAGGAAGTAGTTTGCTGCGGGAAGTTAAATCGTGAAGTAGGTCATACACTTGATTTCAAAGAACCGATCTCTTCTGGAGGTTATGCACAATATATTTGATTGCGGTAATCAATTTTTAGCACTGCTGAGCTATATAACAAGCCATGGCCAGTTTTAATTGGTGCGGATTTGATCATCAGAATTTCTCGACCGTGAGGAATGCAGCTCCAACGGTTAAATAAACAAGAAATTTTTGCAATAAGTAGCTTTGTTTCAGAATAGAACAAACCATAACCATTTGGAATAATAAATTTGCTTCTTTTGGAACCTTTTTGATTCAACAATTGAAACAATCTTCATTCAACCATCTACGGGGGCACCCGTTTACGAGGAGACAAATACCTCTTGACACCTGTTGCGAACTGAGCTCCAAACAATGACACTAATCTTTACCCGCAGATCGCAGTTCACTTCAGTAAATATATTGTTACCGCTTACAAACTGATGACCTTACCAAGTGTAATTATTTAAAATTTAATGGCACTTGTTTGTACCTTACTTATTTTTTGTCGCCTTTTTATGAGAGGCCGTGTTACTTTTGTGCGCCCCAATTCACATCCGAATTCAATTGTCCATCGACAATTTTATGTTTACGCCCTTGACAAACCAAACCTGATATAGGATTGACTGTAGCGGCACGCGCTTTCCTTTATATTGGCGTGATCGTATCTAAAATCGACGAGGTCTAACAAGCTCGTAAATCGACTGCACGTCTTTGGAGTAGCAGGTTGAGACACTTCACCGGACCAATTCCTCCTATTATCTTTTGGAAAACTTCGAGACATTGTCATTATAATCACCGTCATTATCATCACCATTCCATCAGCACCATCTACGTCCAAATTTAGTGGTCCCTTTGTTGAATGGGACAACATAGTTTTCTCACCCGTTTTGGGGAAAATTGATGTCAGCATAATTATAGCTTTAACAAATGCTATTATTTGGTCTTTTCCTAAGCTAGTTTGGGGTGATAAAGCTGACAATCGTATTTACGTCTCTCTGATACGTGAATGGTGCACATAATTTAGAGATCTTTTTATTCATCGTGATGGGGCGTCCCAACAGGAAAAATTAGCCTCCAGAGCCTACTGAACTATGAGTACTTCTTCAGAAAATCAACTAAAAGCTTTCGTTGCCAATTGACCATTTTGCAATTCGTATATAATGTGTCACGTACTACGGAAGGACGGCTCCAAAGGCACGTTAACTACCAATTGGGACATTACAAGAAGATCCTGAATCGACCGGGAATCGACGGCATCAACATTCTTAACCTTCATCATGCATTAGAGTTATAATGAACCAAAACCATATAAACCACTCGTTATTAAGATTTGTGATTTTTAATCTTTTCCGGAAATGAATAATTTAATAAAATATTTTTTCTTGAGATAAAATTAAAATGGCACAAAAAAGTTATTGAGATCATTACGATCTGGAAATTGAAAACGATTTGTTTTTCAAGAATGTGTCGATGAAATAGTTGCTCCGGAAACGGTGGCCTCGGGAATCTGCTACATAGGGCACAGGACACATGTGGGATAGCAGTATAATTTTTGCTAAAAGGTAATTTAAATGTGAAATTTTATGGTCGTATATCTCGCGTTATGCACCACTTAGAAGGATGTTGTCTCCAGTGAAGTTGCTTAGATGAGTAAAATGTTCCTCATAAAAAAAACTATTTAATTCGAAATTCACTCAGAACGTAGCGCTAGTGTTCTTAGAAGCTACCATTTTGTTTTGAGCGTCATATATCTTGCATCATAGACACTATCTACAGCAAATGAGGGCTCAGAAAAATGAAAGCTATCACATAGAAAACAACTTAGTAAGAAATTCGCTCAATACACTGCGCTAGAGCCCTTATGTTCTTAAGTGATTGTCCTCTTGTGCTACCAGGGATATTTAGAAACATACAACCTTCAGCAAAGTTGTTCAGAAGAGAAAAGGTTTTACATAGTAAGTAATTTGTTTTGTAATTTTCTTCTTTAGTAAAACCATTATTCATAAATTTGAGCCAGACTTTTTCATGCTATTCTTTTGGGAATCTCTTTCTTCCTCCATAAATGTCTCTAAGAACCTAAGGAGAGTTAAACATGTGAAAGACGGACCATATTAGGGTGACACTTCGAATCCAGTTTGATTCTCTATTCCGTAGAATCGTAACTTGTTCTATGGATTAGTTGGTTAAAGCGCCGGATTAGCGATACGGAGTCGTGGGTTTGAATCCCACCAAAATAGGGAGTATTTTTTTGTCTCAAATTTTATTTTCAATTTGTAGACTAAACGCACTTTGCCTTCAAATTCTTCAAGATTTAACGTCTATTTCAGGCATACTGGCCGGCTAGTATAGTCCAAAAAGGACAATAAATTAATTGCCCTTTATTTAACTCCTGTAGAAAATGCTTGAGGATTAGGCATTTCTTTAGGCAACTTTTTTTTTTTATTTTTTTTCGACAATTTCTTTATTAGTTGATTTGGAAATCCGTTTACTTCATGTTTTACATATGTTCTTCGGTATTTTCTTTGAGAATTGTTTCTGCAATGTCTGCAGGGGTTCCTTTGGAAATTCTTAAGAAATTTCGGCGGCAGCATTATTGAAAACGTTGTCAGTAATTCGCTTTGGAATTGTTTAAGAAATCACTAGGGCAATTCCTTCGGCATAGTCGGCGCAATCACTTTGAGTAATCCTTCAATAACTCTCGCAGTTTCTTTGTAATCTATCTGACAATATCTTTGGATTTTTTTGGAAACTCCTTCGATAATTTCGTTGAAAACTGATCCATCGATTCCTTGAAACCTTCAACTTTTTTATGGGGATTTTAATCCACAATGCCTGGGAAATTCCCAAGATAGAAATTACAATTATCCTTCAGTAATTCAGTCGCCAAATTCAGTAAATTTATCTTACAATGTGTTCTGGAATTCCATCGGCAATATCGTGGAGAATTTCTTCGACAATTCCTTTGAGAGTTCCGTTATAAATACTTTGTAACTTACTTCGTAACTTATTTGGCAAAAACTTGGAAATTCCTACAAGAGCTGATCCGGTCACTCAAATTTAAAAAATACAAATTAAAAAAAAATATGAACGAAAGACCAGGGGGGGGGGGTGGTCGTCGAATTGGGAGATTCCTTACGGAATTTGAATTGCATTTGAATTGCACGAGGAGCGTTACGAGCGTTACACTTTTTCCCTTACTTGCCAGCTGTGAACTTCTCGAGTAATTTTGATGGCTTCCCGTTCTTCTTGCACAGTCCGCCCGAAGTAGAAACTAGCCATAAAACACCACATTTTTAATAAATTTCGCGAGTGAGCCAAGAGATTGCCATACCAAGATATGCATCTTTAGTCCATTTTGATCTTCAAATAAAAAAAGTTGTAAGACAGAAATGGCTAAAATCATTTTCGAAAAAAAATAAAAAATGCTATCGATTAGTGCAAAAATATTACTTCCTTTAAAAAAAAACAAGACGCGGACATTGTCTTCAGCCAAAGGCTGCACAGACTGAATGAAACTTAACACTAGACAAGGGACACACGGAGCATGCACCAGTGGATACTATTCTCACGTTAAGTTTCATCGCCCGGAGCGGGAATCGAACCCTCACCCCACAGCATCGTGCGATTAGAAGCTTGGGAACCCTAACCGCACGGCTACGAGGCTCCACAAGGCTCTTTTCATTAAGAAGATATTGCGGAGGTTCGTTTTACCCCAGTAGCGCGTATTAAATCGATTCCCTTATTCAGTCTGGATCGTTCAATACATGGCTGCATGCCATGGACTTTTGCACGAATTTACACGGTGTGTTTATAGAGCAACTTTAAAACAAAAAAATAAGTAAGTCTGAAATTTTGCCTAATGATACTTTGGGCCATTCCCTTCAATTTGCTGGGTCGGTGGAAATCATCCATCGGGGGGTCTAGAACAACAATTTTTTTTGAAGGTTTTTCATGCGAAAACTGTTAAAAGCTCATATTGTAAATTATTGCATCTCCTACAAATAGTCACAACATTTTTGTCTTTGAAGATAGAACCATAAAATTTTCAGGCGTTTCAAAGTAGTATGCGTAGATGACTGTGTGAAAATTTCATTGAAATATGTTGAATGGTTTTCAAATAATAGCAAAACTATCAAACGCATTCTAAATTACTAAGCTTAGTAGCAAAAGTCCAACGGTGTCCGGCCATTTGGCCGAACGCCGTTTGGTCGAATGCCGTTTGGCCAAACGCCATTTAGCCGAATGCCATCTGACCGAATGGGTCATTTGGCCGAGTGCCGTTTGGCCAAATCGTGATAAAAAGAATTCAGAAGAAGTTTTCGACATTCTAATTGCCAATATGGATCATTCGAAATATTTCCTTCTTTTAATAATAGGCTATTTTTTCTAGTTTTGATATTCAGGGCTTGGTTGGCGTTGAAACTGCCTATATTTTATCAAAAAAAATTCCTTCTTTGACTCATAGGCTGTTCTTTCAAGTAATATTAAGACTGGGAACGGGGGTATGGTCGGTCACTTAAGTTCATCATTCATTTTTCGGCCAAATGGCGTTCGGCCAAATGACCCGGAACCTATGATGGCGGTACTGTGAAAACTTGTTTTTCAAATGATGAAAAGATACATAGTCAAATACATGAAAGGAAAACACACAATTTGCCATTATGTAGATTTTCACTAAAGTATCAATTATTTATTTCACGAACGTTCAAAATGTTCATTTTTTCATGTTTTAATGATTAAGGTCTTATCTAAGTATCAAATAGCAAGCGACAGGCTTTAGGGGAGCGTGGCCCAATAATTTGGATTACAAAAAAAAAACTGTTTGTTATTTTTTCGAAAGATATACAATCCGGAAACTACGTTTAGTACCGTAAAGTTGCCCTGATCGAATATTGCCCAACTGAATTCTGTTTTGAATTCAGTTCTCGTTATTGTTTTCTTCAAGACAGTGTTTTAATGTAGACTCATACCCACAACTTCAATATTATTATGAGGTCTTTAACAGAGTTAACTTGTTTTTATTCTTTGACTAAGGTGAAATATTCTGTACTTTTTCCTCCAAACAGAGATGTTTCCCAATCCTCGAGTGCTTTTCTTGTCTTACCAATAAACATTCAAATATTTTTTTTGGGGAAGGCCGACATGCTCAGCAATCATGATAATTGTGTTTATTATAGGATTCGTAATAGAGGCATACTTGTACTTGTGAACATGTAAACGCAAAACCACGTTCTTGAAACAAATAATTAAAACTTTATTGAAAAGCTACATAACGGCAGTGTGTGTGTTTTCTTTCATGCATTTGACTATGTATCTGTTCATCATTTGAAAAACAAGTTTTCGTAGAACCGCCATCATAATGACTCAAGGTGCTTACAGTGGCGTCGCGTAACCTCACTTTTTACCTGTGCACCTTGCTGTGCACCAAGTATAAATTCTTGAATTTTTCGAACAAATTTGCTTGTAATAATTAGAAAATTACGAGAATAGCTGCTTTCATTCATTTATATTTCGATTTTGATCATAAATCCCCTGCAATTACAAGTTTTATGGTCGGTGCACAGGTAAAAAGTGAGGTTACGCGACGCCACTGGGTGCTTAGAATTAAATATTTTTCGTGTATTATTATATAAAAAATATATAAATATTTCGTTGGACTTTTGCTACTAAGCTCAATATTTTAGAATGCGTTTGATAGTTTTCCTATTATTTGAAAACCATTCAACATATTTCAATGAAATTTTCACACAGTCATCTACGCATACTACTTCGAGACGCCTGAAAATTGTATGGTTCTATCTTCAAAGACAAAAAAGTTGTGACTATTTGTAGGAGATGCAATAATTTACAATATGAGCCTTTAACAGTTTTTGCATGAAAAACCTTCAAAAAATTGTTTTGTTCCAGACCCCCCGATGGATGATTTCCACCGACCCAGCAAATTGAAGGGAATGGCCCAAAGTATCATTGGGCAAAATTTCAGACTTACTTATTTTTTTATTATAAAGTTGTTCTACACAACACACCGTGTTATACTGGACTGCTTACTCTCACAGAAAATTTTGACGTTTGACTCCACTCCACTTTAAACAACTGATTCTGTTAAGTCATGAATCCATTTAATTACTGAAATAGTATGTATTTGATTTGTAAACCTTCAACCTTTACTCAAATAAAATTCGGGTGCATTTCCGAAATTGTATTACCTTGGAATAACTTTACTGCCAAATTATATTAAAAATTTGTTAGTCACTTGGAAATAGTAAGGACTTTCAAATGCTGAAGCCTCAACCGATCATCAATTATTTCCACTGTCTGCTATACCTAGCAGCAGCTGCTTCTTTTATCTGAATAACAAATGATCTCCAATTTGACACAACACCAAAATTTTGAACTCTGTAAAATAGCCAGTCCATTGTCTCGACTCGAACAGACACAGTGTCTCAGACGCTCCCATGTTATGTTTCATTATCGTCAGATCTTCAAACCGACATCATCATATTCTACCATCGACCAACGATGTTGGTACGATGTTCCAAGCTATCTTTTACTACCATCGTCATCATGCCGACACGTACCTACTAGCGTCGTAGGCTTGGAAACTAAAAAGCGCGAAAGACCTTCACTCCACTTTTTTTTTTCGTTGGACCAAGTCCTACGACGAGATGTAGAAGAAAAGACAATTAGTAGAAACGAAAATTTCACCATGATCGCTCGCTCGTTCGTCCGTCCACACAAGTGCAACTGAGTTGTGCATCCGTACCGAATAACTGATCTCCTGATTTTCTACAGAAATTTAGTGTAGCAATGCGGTGGCCACACGAGTGCCATCAACGTCGTCGTCGTCGGTTTCAACAACGATGAGCAATCCAAATAAAAGTGAAACGAACTACTACTGATCGATTGTATGTTACGAGATAGTGAGTAAGAAGATTTATTACCCCAGCTGGCAGCATGAAGAAACATTACAGTGTTGAAATTGCCGGTAAGTACGCTGGCGGTCGATCGCCATCCAACATACTGGACAAGATCACCAAGCGGTACTCGGCTATTGGAAGTCGTCTGATGCGCAAGTCACCCGGCAGGAAAAGCTCCGTGGCCGAACCGATCACCGGAAGTTACGATATGACCGGCGGGCGGTTCGATGACTTTCGACCGGAAATAGGCGTACCGGTTCTGATCTCCAAAACAACAAAGTTCGACTTTGACTCGGATATGCCCGTCGATCCAGCTGACCATTCGCCTCAGCAACAACATCAGTCAACTCCTCGATCCTCGCAATCTCCAGCTCCAGTTTCGCTCACAACCAGATCTACCTCCGATGATAGTGAAAATGATGTATTCGTCGATGCCAACAGCTCACTGCCCAACTTCAGTGATATCAAGTTTACGTTTCTCCCAGAGAGCAACAACAACTACAGTTCTTTTCTGGATGAGAACGATAAGGAAAATCAAATCCACCTGCAGAGGATCCGGTCCAAATCCGCGCACAACCTGCATCAGCCGGATCTTCGACTCTGCATAGAAAAGACCACCTCGCTCAATTTGTCCGGGCTCAGCAATGGCGGTGACCTTACCGCCGCAACCTCAATAACTGTCCCGAACAGTCCCGCCGTAGACAGCATTTACGACTTCCCTCGCAGCACCAAAGTCGGTGACTCCACCTATGATCTCGAGCATGCCAACCTCATCCTAAACGAGATCAACCTATCGCTCGTTAGCGAAGGCAATACATCTCACCTGTACCACAATCTGCCCAACGGAAGTCACGTTACCTCATCGAACGGCGTCCTGCACAATACGGCATTCGACTACTCGGGCAGCAACCAGAGCTTCCGGTCCAACAGCACACAGGAAGAAGAGTTTGACCTCAAATCGGCCAGCTTCCAGAGCTTGGACGCCCGGCACCTGTTCCTCTCGATAGAGGAATTGGATGAAATCACGCGGCAGATAAACGAGTCCGACATATTCAGCGAGGAGAACAACGAATACTGTGAACATCGGAACCAGCTGCATCCAACCGAGCGGCGACTGACGCTGCTCAAGAACAAAACAGCTCCGAAGCATTTCATAGACTTCGACAAGAGGAAGGCGAAGCTGACGAAGAAGTGGAGCGGATTCAAGCACTGGATCGGTGAAGAACAGGACAAAATCAAGGAAGTGGTGCAGAAGCACGCTGCTATGCAACGGGTGGGTGGGGAAGTGCTGGGTAAGGGCAAGCGTCGCAGCAGCAGCAGTGAAGTGGGAAGTGAAATGGCGGGGGATGTTGTCGGGGATAGCGAAGTGAATCTGTCGATGGTAAATGGGGGCACCGGCGAGGCGAGTAGTGAAACGGCAGAGCACGAGCAAGGGCGCAGAAGGAAGCAACACAGTGCGGAGATCTTGGAGGTGAGTGCTTTTTTTTTACTTATTCGTTTATTTGAAAGGCTCGGGCGGGTGAGTGCTTTATACTCAATTTTTTCGTTGTTGAAGGAATAGCAAAACTGATTCTATTAATTTACTCTCACATTGGGTGTTTTTGCAGACCATTACGCGTATATATTTTGGATACTTTCATTTGATTTTTCCGTAATTGTCCAACAAAGGTATATGTATGTATATTTAAAAAAAATGTTTATATTGCACACCCCTTATTCGCTTCGAAACCAGATAAGCCTTCTTCCAATTTTGAGCTCATTTGGTGGAAAATTGAGACTACAGAAGTCATTCAAAATTTATATGGGAAAACTCTCTCTCTTCAGACGAGCATAAGCTTGGTCCACTGCCCTATGATCGATACCGTTGAGGTCATTATCGCCCGCTAAGCCGAGGAACATATGCGACCGTTTGGTTATAGTGCAATTCTTCTGCACGCCAGATCTCCTAATAACTCCTTCGAGTGCAATGTTTAACAGTAAATTTGAAAGAGCTTCACCCTGTTTCAATTCGTCCAAGGTGACGACCTGGGTAGACACTTCGTCTGCGATACGAATACTTGAATTTGACCCATCCAGCGTTGCGCGTACCAGTCTAATTAGTTTCACCAGAAAACCATGTTCTGACATTATCTGCCAAAGCTCATTTCTTTTTACTGAATCGTACGCTGTTTTAAAATCAGTGAACAGATGGTGAGTCTGCATGTTATTGTTCGTGCAGTTGAAAATCGGAATTTTTGACACGCGAAAATCGATTTTTCTCCTAAACCGTGTGTCGGACGTACGTCGGGCACAGTGCGCTGGATAGAGCGCCAGGTCCGGTATCCAGCGCACTATGTCCGACGTTAGGTTTCATGTATAGATTTTGAGAAAATTGTCGGGTGTAGGGAACTTCGGGTTTCAACCGCGACGACAATACACTGGGAAAAAAACTTCATTCCTTATATGTGTCCGGGACATGGATTTTTGCAATGGGGGTAAACAAATGTTTTCCATCAGTGCGACTCATACTTTTGATGAGGCACCATACAGCAGCGACTCATACAATTTAGAGCACATACTATTCATGCGCTAATTTGCCTGCGTAATCGGGTATTGGTCGCATATACTTTGGATGTGGTTTGGCACATGGATATTTGCCATTAAGTATGAGGCAATTTTCCTGAGTGTACATTTCCAAAATTTATCAAGCATCATCCGCAGATTATACAATTGATCCGTCGTTGATCGGCCGTCACGAAAACCAACTTGGTATTCGCCGACGAAGGACTCCCCAAGAGCTCTCAGTCTGTTGAACGGTACATGCGACAGTATCTTATACGTCGAATTTAAAAGGATGTGGTGTTGTTGAGTTTAATTTTGGTGGGAAAGAACTTCTTTCTGGGATTTCTCAAGTATTTTCTGTAGCATTCGTCTTTTTGAGAATTTCTCCAGAAGTTGCTTCTGAGAATCTTTCAAGAGCTTTTTCTGATATTATTCCAGGAGTTTTTTCTGGGATTCCTCTAGTAGCTCCTTTGCGGGATACTTCGAAGGGCTCCTTCTGAGATTCTACGATTTCTTCAGGAGTTCAGTACAGATCAAGATTTTCTACTGAGATAAAGCTGGAGTTTGTTTTTGGGGCTCTTCAGAAGTTTTTCTACAAGTGTTTTTAGGATTATCTCCTGCGCCTCTATCACGAGTTCCTTCGGAGATTCCTTTCGAGATTCCTCCAGGAACTTCTTCCGGAATTCTTTCAGTAGTTTCAAATAAAGTCCTTCCAGGAGTTTCATCTGGAATTTCTCCAGTATTATTTTTTTCTGTGATTCACCCAGGAATCCGGTAGTCTCACCGGCATGCTTGCTTACGGACGTTTTAACTAATGAATGTTTTCCATTTAGTTTGCCGGCGTGAGCGGGAATGCAAAGGTCTTACGTTCAAAAGTGGATTGAATCGTAAATAATAATGACGGTGTCTTTCTAAGATTTGTTCAGGGGTACCAGGATTTATCTAGGTGTGAGGAAGTGTTCAACCTAGAGGAAGCGAATATTTTTTTTTATCTGTATTAACGAGATTTTTAGCCCTAGGCTAGTTCATCTCGGGACCCACGCTTTACTTCCCTTCCGAAGGAAGAACTCACATTTTGCGAGTTTGTCGGGAGTGGGATTCAATCCCAGGTCCTCGGCGTGATAGTCAAGTGTTCTAACCATCACACCAGGTCCGCTCCACTAAGCGAATAATTTCCTCTTTATTGCCATCGAGCAGATACAGAATTTCCGTACCTCAAAAACTCTCACGGCAATAACCATCAAGGCTAGTGGCCTCCTCTATAAGGGACTGGCTACCCGAAAAGATCCACTGATTGTTCCCTAGTTAATCCGCCTCAAAGAGGGACTGGATACCCGAGGAGGATTAAGGTTAAACTTCTCTTCCAAAAGGGACTGGCTACCCGAAGAGATCCACTCTGTACATACTTACTAACAGTCCTGGGCACCCACGATGGTGCAGAGGGCCGAATTGAAATATCTCCATCCTGGGCGATTGTCAGCCATCGCCTTGACCTGTGGACAGGTGAAATTTCTATCGACTTGCTTGATATAGTTGTTGAGGCTGCGCCGCCATGAGCCTCTGGGTCTGCCTCTGCTGCGATGTCCTGCTGGGTTCCAATCTAACGCTTGCTTGCAAATTTCGTTTCCGCCCCCGCGTAGAGTGTGGCCCACCCACCTCCACTTTCGCTCCCGAATTTCCGTCGCTATCGGTTTTTGATGACATTGGTGATCTATTGGTGAAGACCTGCAGCCGTTGAGTGTTCTCCACTGATACACACCAGGTTTCACTGGCGTATAGCAGCAAAGATTTCACGTTCGAGTCGAAAATTCGGATTATGGTGCGTCGACTAATGATTGCAATTTTTAAACATTCCTCAAACTCGCAAAGGCAACCCTTCCCTCACCTTCTTGATCCATGCACCTATGGCGATCTTAGTGCCACCATCGGCCGCCATTAAGCTACCAAGATATTGGAAGCTTTTAACATTCTCCACCGCTTGCCAAGCTATCGTAAAGCTGGAAGGGTTGACCGTGTTTACATTACATCCAACGATTTCGTCTTGTGGACGTTGATGATTAATTGACGTTAAGATAATCGAAAGCTTTTTCAACTATCATTGAAAACGGCTACGCAGTCTTGAAATTAGCAAACGATGCTTATTACTTGCCCAACGTTTCGACACGGAGTTAGTGTCTTCCTCAGGGGAAATCTAAATGATCGAATTAGATGATCTAACTGTAACTGTACTGTCATTAGTTTGGTGGTACATGGCGATACAGACGGGCCTCCACTAGAAAGCTTTTTCGTAATCAATGAACACCAAGTGGAGAGATTCTTGGAATTCATTGATTTGCTCCAAGATAATACGGATCGTGACATTATGATTCACACAGGATCGTCCGGCTTGCTGCCGCTGGAGAGTTGTGTCAATCTTCTTCTGTATCCGGTTAAGGATCACTTTGCCTTTCAAATTAACGAATAAGTAATACTTTTCAATACATGAGAATCAAAGTGTACCATGCGCGAAGGTTGACGCAAAAAAATTGATAGCTGTGTTAAGTTCGTGCTGCTGTCATCTTTTTGAACCAATTTAGCCAATAAGGCTATCTGACGTTTAAGGACAAACGTCTTGAAATCCCGCTTCAATAGTGCATCAGAACTTCAGACGCACAAATCTCAAGAAGCAAGCTTCAAACAACAGTGCATTTTATTATTCTGTTCTTGCTCACTTCTAATAAGCTTAAAATAAGAAGATCAGGTGCGCTGGTTTTGTTTTCCAAGAGATTTGTGCCCTCAAAATCGTGAGTAGGTCCCAAAGTCGGCCATTGTGGCGGCCATTTTGAGATTCTAACAAGTCTGTCCTTAATCACCTTTCTCTTTTTGGCTCCCGAGAAGGATAGGTTTGTTTTCATAGGGAAACGTTTCCCTATGAAAACATTAAACAAAAAATTGCTATCTTCTGCTGCTGCTTGAGAGAGAAGGGTGATGAACGCCAGATTGCCTTATGGCCACAAAAGAAATTTTTTGAGCTGCGTGTTTCTCGTGTTTTGTTGTTTGGAACAATCAAATTCGGACGATTGCGAAGTAAAATGGCTTGTGCTTCTATGCCACCCGGTATAACGTGTATCGGGTGTGAATGTGAGGTTCCGGTATAACGTATGAATGTGAAGTTCCAGGAAAAGGTTTTGCTGATGCTGTAACTTTGAAGAAGATCACGATTGCAGTTTCTTGATGAATTCGATAAACGATATCGCTGCTGCATGTCCGGGAGACGCAACAACTTCATCTTGAGGGTACTGGAATTCGGTGAGTGTGTTCCTGCATATGGTTTTGAAACTGGTTCCTAAATTGACCAAGCGTATCCTATGGGCTTTACCCTTCCAAAAACAACATCCAAACTCCCGTGACACCTTGGCCAGAGAGGACGTAGTGGTCTCTATGTACTTTTATAGAAGCACAAATAATCTTCCTTTCCCATCCCTCAGCTGTCGCAAGGACGTGGCCAGGGCAGTACTCGACCGTTGGATGATTGCGTTAATATTGTCTAAGGGTCAGAGATTAGCCCCAAATCTTTGTGCTTTGGTAACGGACGGGGAGGAGGCTATGTGGTATTAAATGTGCATTGTTGTTCGACTAGCCTTCCGTTGAACGCTGGTAGCACATGGTCTCCCGAGCAGGAACGAATAACTGACACATAACTGCAGCATACCAAAGTCAGGTATCATACCAAGACAAGGTATTGGTCAGTTACCCAGGTATTGAAAATAACTTACTTTAGTATTTTGTAGGTATTGATAAAATACCTCAACGAGTTATTGGTTTGATGTTGAGGACTGCTTGAGGTATTATTCAATTATGGAAAAATCGCTATTTGTATAGAAAAATCGTCGATTATTATTTAGGTATCGCAATACCTGATGTCATTATTCACTAGTTATGCACAGAATACACTCCAGTTATTATTTGAGGTATTTTACCTCTTATGCAGGGCTAATTAATAACTCATCCAGGTTGTAGGTATTGGGTTTTCCATACCTGAGTTTGTTATTCTTCAGCTATTTTCTCCTGCTCGGGCTGCTAAATGCTCATCAAGCAATCTAGTAGGCGTGCAAACGGTCGTCGCATCATCACTTCGCGAACGTCAAAAGATAAACACCAGTTAGTTCCTGGGGGCACCCGCTTGTCCACAACAATTCCAAGCTCCACATTTGGCGATCCTGGCAGGAGAATAGTGAATCTTCTGGATGATGGCAAGCGGGTGCAGACCCGGATGACAGTGCTCGTTTGTTTTAGTGTGGCTTAATTTTCCTGTCGTGAGTGAAAAAAAGTGGTCATTTTAGCGATGCTTAGCCTGCCTAAAATCGCTACAAGGTACGCGTATCAATGTAGAATAACATTGTGTAGTTTGCTCATATGTCTGCACTAGAGATTACCATCCTAGATCGCTCACAAGCATTGTGGCATGAAAATGATTCATACCTTTACTTGGCGGTGCTAAATCGAAGAATTTGTTCTGGTTTGAGATAATCGTCAATATTTTGTAGTATAAAACAACAAGAAACCAACATTTTTGTTATCAAAAACATCAAAACTGACGAGGTGGTTCTGCATAGGTATTATCCGTGCAAAAAAGACAGTAGCAAAAGAAAAAAAAAACTTGACAAAGAGCAAGCAAAACATTCACCTCATGCATGATTTCGATGCAAAACAAAATGTCGTTTATGTGAATTCCTAAGCAAAAGATTTGAAAATCTGAGATTTCGCGATTTTTTCTTAAGAGAAGATCTTGCATGTATGTTTTACGCAGAAAGTTTCATTCGGAATTGTAGTTTTCTTACGCATTTCTGTGTTTCTCCATGACAACATTTGATTTGCTTATCAGTTCAATCAGTTCTGTAAGTATGTACCTACAAGCGATTTACGACAGTAAAAAAAAAGTTGTACGACTTACGTTGCGTCTGTTGTCCTGCCGAGATGAATATAACAGAAATTTGGTTTAGGATAAAAATTGCAATAATTAAACATAACTGTGCGTGTGAACACGACATAAAAAAAAAAACAAATTGAAACTATTTATGGGAGTTATTGTAGTGTCACCAACTTCGGGAGATTTCCTGTTATTTGATATTTAATGCAGGGCCAGCGATTCTGTGTATGAGTTTATTAAAGCGGTTTTATTTACATACGTATCGAACTGTGTCTTTATTTGATGCGGTGAGCAGAGTGCAGTAGCTGCAATAGTATGCTATTTTCTAAATATGAATAAATAGCTGAAAATCAGTATACAAAATGTAGACTATTTGACTGCCTATATGCTGCTCATGCTGTCGAAGTGGATTTTTGAAACCCACTAAATAACTAGAATCTCATTGGCATTTATGCAGTAATGAAAAAGGTTTCATCATGACGCATCTTGCGAGTAAAAAAAAATTACCTACACATCGAAACATTATGGTCCCGAAAGTCAGCTGAGTGTTTGGCTGAGTGTTATTTTACTCGTATCGCGCTACTCTTCAGTTGTTCACGAGTATGATTGTTTTCCTCATGCATTTGTTTTATATTGCTTCTGAACAATGTCCGGGAAGTTGGAAAGTTGGTATGAAGTTGAAATGTTTGTAGTTTGGTACACGCAGAAAAATATATTGTAAACTCAAAAGAATTCTGCATAGTTTCAACAAATTTTATTGTAGACTCAGGGCTTACCAATTAATTTTGTTGATTCAACAAATCCACAAATTCATAACAATAATAGAATTTGTTGTTTCTAAAAATGCCAGAAAACAACTAGCTGTCACAACCAAAACATAACTTTTTTGAAACAAAAATACGATTTATCAAATCTATAAAAACAATGTGTTGAAGCAACAAAAGAAGCCATATTGAAACTAATATTCATATTTGTTGTTTCAACAAATATTAAATTTTTAAACTGACCCATTCTATGTTTTGATATTAAAAACAGTTTTATTTTTATTATGAACACAATAAAACACTTCTCTTAAACTATATATCAAATTACACAATTTAAGATCAAATGCATGCTACTATATAAATTCTGATAACGTTCCAAGGTAGTGTGGCGCGGTTCCTTTTCTGCAGTGCTAACTTTATGAATGTTCGATCTAAAACACAAGTTCGGAAGTAAATAAAATTAGCAATCATATAAGTCAATCAGTCGTTCTGGAATTACCTTCAACTTTTCTCATACGATTTCCCTTCTTTTTTTTCCATAGAATCGTTCCTCATCTTCGACAAAAATTGCTGAAATGATCGATTTTATGAGTAAAATTACAACACCGCAGTTGCACACTTACCTTTATTAACAGTATCAAAAGCCAGAGCAAAACAAAAATCGAAAGAACAACCAAAATTACGATTTTTGCATGAAGCACTTTCCCCCAACAATTTCGCACAAGAAAAGGTGCACTGTTTACTTTACAAAATCAAAATGGTGATCGTAATACATCCAAATTGTTGATTCTAAAAATATGTTTGATAGACACAATAATAAATGTTTGTTGACAACACAATCTGGCGCAGGTATTATTTCAATTCAAAAAATTTGTTGTTTTGATGATATAGTAGAATTGGAACAAATAAAGAGATAAATTGATTCAATGCATACAAGAATCGTAAAAGCAAATAGACGCGTTTTTAGGTTTAACCTATCGATATTTTTCTGCGTGTAGAGGCAACTGCCATGTACATTGTGCATATCAGAATATCGCGATGTATTTATTCTATTTTATTCTATAACGAAAGACGCGTAGCGGTTTTTCAGCTCATTTTCATATTTGAACTGTTAATGGCAGTCGTAGTTGCGTGACCATGTTTAGTAATGCGAAATCAGCAAAACAGGCAGTTTTAAAATAAGTTTTTGTAAGAAACTCTGTCTCATGGCGACAGTAAAAACAGTCAACAGCGCGTCCGGATGACCGCACCCGTACTTTTGTAAGAAACTCTGTCTCATGGCGACAGTAAAACCAGTCCACAGCGTGTCCGGATGACCGCACTCTTACTTTTGTAAGAAACTCTGTCTCATGGCGACAGTAAAACCAGTCCACAGCGTGTCCGGATGACCGCACCCTTACTTTTGTAAGAAACTCTGTCTCATGGCGACAGTAAAACCAGTCCACAGCGTGTCCGGATGACCGCACTCTTACTTTTGTAAGACACTCTGTCTCATGGCGACAGTAAAACCAGTCCACAGCGTGTCCGGATGACCGCACCCTTACTTTTGTAAGAAACTCTGTCTCATGGCGACAGTAAACTCAGTCCACAGCGCGTCCGGATGACCGCACCCTTACTTTTGTAAGAAATTCTGTCTCATGGCGACAGTGAAACCAGTCCACAGCGTGTCCGGATGACCGCACCCTTACTTTTGTAAGAAACTCTGTCTCATGGCGACAGTAAACTCAGTCCACAGCGCGTCTGGGTGACCGCAACCGTACTTTTGTAAGAAACTCTGTCTCATGGCGACAGTAAAAAACCAGTCCACAGCGTGTCCGGATGACCGCACCCTTACTTTTGTAAGAAATTCTGTCTCATGGCGACAGTAAAAACAGTCCACAGCGTGTCCGGATGACCGCACTCTTACTTTTGTAAGAAATTCTGTCTCATGGCGACAGTAAAAACAGTCCACAGCGCGTCCAGATGACCGCACCCTTACTTTTGTAAGAAACTCTGTCTCATGGCGACAGTAAAATCAGTCCACAGCGCGTCCGGATGACCGCACCTGTACTTTTGTAAGAAACTCTGTCTCATGGCGACAGCAAAACCAGTCCACAGCGCGTCCGGATGACCGCACCCGTACTTTTGTAAGAAACTCTGTCTCATGGCGACAGTAAAACCAGTCCACAGCGTGTCCGGATGACCGCACTTTTCCTTTAGTAAGAAACTCTGACTCATGGCGACAGTGAAAACAGTTCAAAGCGTGTCCGGATGGCCACATCCTTACTTTTGTAAGAAATTCTTTCTCATGGTGAATCGATCTATCATATGGTCTGACGGTTGCACTTCTACATTTTTGTGTGTTGTATAATTGTTGTTCCATTAGAATCTTACTGAAGGAAATAGACGGAATGGCATTTGTAGAAGATGCTGAAGTTTAAGAATAATACATGCAGAAGATACGTCTAAGGGAAGAACTGTGAGACTCCTATTGCACATTTTGGTTTGGTATGTAGTCAAAAATTAAATTTTTAAAATTTAATATTTGTTTAGTATCTAAGCTTTGCAAGTTCAACGTGATGAATCATCGTGTTGCTGAATAAAACGCGAAGGCTGCGCACAACTTCCACCATGATCAAAACAAAAAAAACTTGAAGGGTGGTGTCGTTACTCAAGCCTGGAACACAGCGTCCGTTCCGCCGAGGTTTGCGTTTTTTTTTTTGACAGTTTTCCCATGGCAAATGTGTCAAACTACTGTCACGCACACGCAAACGTATGCATTGTGTGGGGCACTTCAGTTGTGCGATGTCCGGTTAAGTGGCGGTTCGACAAAATTACCGCTAAGTGCTCATCAACATCGAACAACATCATAACATGAACAACTGCGGCAAAGGCTGATGTTTAAAATTAACAGAAAAGAAATTGAAAATGATGTAGTATCGGAGCTTGAAAGCTTCTGATACTATATTCATTCCTGAGGAGAGGGAGGATGTGTGGTATTAAATGTGCATTGTTGTTCGACTAGCCTTCCGTTGAACGCTGGTAGCACATGGTCTGCTAAATGCTCATCAAGCAATCTAGTAGGCGTGCAAACGGTCGTCGCATCATCACTTCGCGAACGTCAAAAGATAAACACCAGTTAGTTCCTGGGGGCACCCGCTTGTCCACAACAATTCCAAGCTCCACAGAGGCAATCCTCATAATAGCGGCCCAGGGCTGTACTACCTACGAGCGACTTGCTTAACCCTCGAGCGATTGCGCTGTTGTATTTTGTACAACACGGAAGGTTAATGCTAATGCTAAAGTAATAGTTTTCAGTACATGTTCTTTTTGGGTGTCCTTAGAAATTCACAAACTTCTTCAAAACATTTTTCAGAAATTTTAGGATTTTCACTTAAGTTCTTCGAGGAACTTGGTATTGTTCGGCTTTTTGTCACAGAAAATGTTGGTTATTGGAAATCATTCCCAACGTTTCGATCCTGTGGTTGGAATCTTCATCAGGGCTCGATGTGAATTTACCCGTTAATCACATGCCGAAATGTTTGCACCGCACTTTTTTGATTCAACCTGAGTTTTTTTACCGGGATTATAAAAAAAACCATTCCAGGGTTGCTTCAAGGATATTTCTTCGATTCCTCCTGGGTTTCAACATCCAAATTCTTGCAACGATTCTTCAAGGGTATCATGCATGAATTCCTCCAGAGATTCCTCTCGGAATTGCTCCTGAGAGTTTGCTCCGGGTTTTCTTCGGGGAATTTTCCTGAAAATCTTCTAGGGTTTCCTTCAGAGATTGTTTTGAAATTCTTTGGATTCCTTCTGAATTTTTGAAACTAATTTCATGATTCCTCAAGACTTCATCCTGGGATTAATATTGGGATTCTTGCAAGAGTTCCTTAGATTCATCCCTTTTTCCAGAGATACAACTTCGTTGTCAAAGAGCGAATAGCATTGAACGTGACGGTGTCTTTCTAAATTCTACAAAAAATCTCTAGATTTCTCCAAAGGTTCCGGGATTCCCTCTGCCATTCCTTCAGCGATTCTTTGCGAAATTCCTCAAATAACTTATCCCGCAATTCCTTCAGAGATTCTTAGAACTTCTTTCGGAATCCCTCCAGATCCTCAAAATTTCTCTCTGGCTTCTTTCTAGTCTCCCGGAATTCATTCCATCAATTGGTGAAGAGTTGAACAATGCCCTTCTAACAGTTGTATCCTTTGTTCAGCTCTCCACCGAATCATGGAACAAATTCAAGAAGGCCAGAAAGGATCCCGAGAGAAATTCTGAGGAAGAAAGTTGACCTAGATAAAAAGTACATAAACATTGAGCGCAGACGATAAGATAAACGGAATGATTGTTCGTGTAGTCTGCCACACTTACGATAAGCAGTGTCAACGAACGTGACTCAATGCGTAAGGATGGAACTGGGATGTCAATATTAGCATGTATCGATGAGGATTTGCGATTCTCGCCCGATAGTGTTAATGTGCTACTGATTGATGATTCAACGCCAAAATGAAAATGTACGATTCGCAGATGAAAAAAGAAAGATTTTCACTATCAATTCTAAAGTGGTTACCTCATAAGCCATGTTTCCACTATGGTAAGGTAATTCATGTTTCATATCGAAGTACCATGTGGATGAAAACGGGCAACATGTTTTAATATATTTTTTATGAAAATGGTTTCTGTTTTATTTAAACGTATAAGTAATTAAGACACGCTTGTAAAAAAAAAGAATCAAAAAATGCGATTCCACTCATGTAACTTTTAGTAAACCGCATTTTAATGTACAAAATTGATTTATTTCATGAAAACTCCACCAGTCTTAGAAACAGAGACTTAATTTTAGTTGTTCTCATCAAGTTGCTTCAAGTTGCTTGGGATGTAGCAAGCCATCAAAATTATAGACAAAAATTTGCATAGCTGACAAAGTAAAGTAATTGAAAACTGAGACAAGTTTTCAAGCATACAAGCATATATTATACCTTTCGATACTATAAGCTTCGACAATCAGTCTCACAGCAGACAATGCATAAATCTAATATATATTCATATATCAAAGAGCTTAGTCTCTTTTGTGATATGACAGAACAACATAACGATAATAATAGAATTCAATTCACACATATCGCTATAATGCCACACTTCATCAATAGGACCCTGGACAAAACCAGGAAACCGGCAATGGTGTGCAATCATTGACGCTCCGGTTTTAAGATAGATTAATAATCACCGCACCGCGATGTGGTGTTATGACAGTTCATTTCACTTTCGCTCAAGTGCACGCCTATCGATTTGAAACTCTCGCGCGCGGCTCCTCCTAAGGGGGTACTTAACATTTTCCTCCATCAACGTTCCACACAGCCTTGCTTCTTTTTCTGATGATGAGAGCTCCCCACATCTCCCCATATGCGATGCGAACCACATCTGATCGCGGCAGATCAGTTTTCTTTCAGCTCACAGTCAGCGCAGTAGCAGGATTGATGCATTTTGTCCGTCAGCGACAAACGACACTAATTTCATTACCAACTGCGCTCACGGACATGGTCGCGTCGGTCTCAGTCAAACATATGAGGAAATCCCAGCAATGGATCCCTTGGGGAGCAGTTTAAACGAAGGAAAAACTCGTAAAATAAGATTAATGATTCATCGCCGCAGCTGCCGCCACCAGCGCCGCGAGGAAAAACTCGCGCTACCTCCCACCCGGTCGTAACTACAGTTTAAAGGCCTAATCTCCGTCACCGCATTCCGAGATGGTGAACTCTGTGATGGAATCTCGAAGCGGATCTAGATTTTTCTCTAAAGACAGCTGCCGACAACATGGACGGATGCGTGCATCACAGATAACAAATTGACATAGGTGCACGAATATGGCCTCAGTTTGGATCAGTGGAACCTTTATTTGCGAACAAAACTGGTGTTCAATAACACTAGTTTACAGCATTTTTGAACTCGGTAAGCTGATGATCTTATTTGGTGTGGAATCATGCCCTGAGTTCGAAAACGCAAAGGAAAAAAATTACAGTAGAGCGGAAATTTTTTCGACTTTCCATACAAGGTTGATGATTTGAAATCGATTTTTGTTCTATATTTAAGCAAAGTCGCTCACTTGAAACATCTCATTCTCCGTAATCAATGCTCCGATTGAGCTGAAATTTTTACTGTAACTCGCCTACATATGATATGTCAAATAAACGTCGAGAAAGAAATTTTAGATTGTTTTTTTCTTATTGAAAAAAATACATTTCTTCAAAAAAATTTGGGAATTTTGCTAAAATTTAAGGAGATCGTCCCTAAAACACGCCAATATATTGAATTTCATCAATCTGACGCAACACCTGTATTCAGATGATCGAAAGGTATTGTATTCAGCTTTTAATTTATGGAAAAAGATTTCAAATTGGCTGAACAAAACGCAATATATTTGAATTTTAGTAAATTACATATTTTGAAAAGTTGTAAAACTCGATATTGAGCTGAAACTCAAAAACTGTTCTACTTAAAATTTTTTGAAGGTCGGTTTCGAAATCAGCGCTAAATTGGGCTTCAAAAATTTTGGTCGTTGACAGAAGTTCACGACTTTCGTTTTATTTTGTAAACTAGTGTAATAGATCGTGAAGATGTTTTGTATAGTTATTTGATAAACCCATGGGTTTTGTACCTTTTAATTCCGCCCTTTTTTGCTTATCCTTTGACAGATACGCGTATTTCGACTACCACTTGTAATCTTCCTGACACTGAGGAAGATTACAAGTGGTAGTCGAAATACGCGTATCTGTCAAAGGATAAGCAAATACGGGCGGAATTAAAAGGTACAAAACTGATTACACTCATTCGAAGATGGTATTCTGCTTAGAGGGTCCGAAAAGTCGGTACAAGACTACAACACCAATTTCCATTGTTTTCGGTTTAAGGTACACCGGGGCAAGTTGAAACGGGTGGGGCAAAATGAAATGCGAAGTTTTGAAATAGTTTTCGATACATTTTTGAAATGTTTCTTTCGTCAAAAGATTGTTTGAATCAAAAACTATGTGTTATGACATTCAAGCTGTTCACCATCATTGGATAACATCATGTTAACCCGCTGTTTCATCTTGCCCCATCCGTTTCAACTTGCCCCGGTGTACCTTATATGAGCCTAACTCGGTCAATATAGAGCATGTCTGTTCTATGACAGCACTGCAGTGGGACAAATTGGTTTTAACGCACTTAACTTTTTAGTACGCTAAGGAACGTTTCAATGGATTTCAGATGCGTTCCAAAGTCGTCGCAGAGGGTTTCAGGAGTGTTTTGGGGGATTTCAGGCACGTTTCAGTGGGATTTAGGATTTCATGGCCCATATTGCCGATGCGGTAAGCGAAACGGGTATTCAGTAAAATCATGCTGAGGGTGACGACGGATTCCACTCCCGGCTGGTCATAGAACTCTTTCTAAAAGAAAATTGCTGTACTTCTTTAGGAATTGAGTATCTTCGTGTCTGTCATATGATATACATATGCAAAATGGTGATTAGCAAAGGAAGCTCTCAATTAATAACTGTGAAGGTGCTCAAGGAATACTAAGCTGAGAGGCAGGCTTTATCCCAGTTGGGACGTTACGCATTAAAGAGGGTGAGGAGGGGGTTTCAGAGGAGTGTCTCGTGACTTCATGGGATGTGAGCGAAGTTTCAGAGGGGAGTCAAGGTTTTAAGAGCGTTTAAGCTTGGTTTCAGGAGGTTTCATTGAGTTTCATTGGATTGCAGGAGCGATTAAAGAAGGTTTCAATGGGTTTCGAACGGACTTTCAGAGTTTTCATCAGAGTTTCGAAAGGGTTACAGAGATGTTCCAAAAGGCTTCTGTGAGTTTTAGGGGTTACTAGGAATCACAGGAGTTTCAAAAGCTTTAAGGGTGTTTTAGGGGTTACCGTGAGCGTTTCATAAAAGCTTCCTCTCCTTGAAAACACGTTTGGAAACCCTAATGGAACACCACTGCTACCATTTGAATGTCCCAGGAACCCCTAAACCCCTCTGAAATGCCTCTGAAACCCTTTACAGTTCTCCTGCATCCACACTGTAACCCCCCAAATACCCCGGAAAACCCCTGAAATCCGTATTATGAAATTCCCTGGAACGTTCCTAAACCGCTTTGAGATCTCCTGGAACACCATGGAGCTCCAAAGAAGCCCATTTATTCACTGAAAAGGCAATAAAACCCCCTGAGTCCTTCTGGAATCCTAGATATGGAACCCCCATAGAACTCCTGAACTCCCCTGTAACGCCTGTGCAACTTACTGAAACCCTCTGAACGCTTCCATGAAACCACTTGCCACGCACCTGAAATCTCCCTGAACCCTCTGAAGCACCCTGAATTACCCTTGTAACTTCTTGATACTCTCCTGGAAATCTTCTAAAACTCATAAACATTCTTTACTGCTAACCAACACGGAGAGACGATCTTGAGCAAAACAAAAACATTCTCAAGTCAACACTTGATAAATTACAGTAGTTTACAGCATTTTTGAACGCGGTGAGCTGATGATCGTTTTTGAACTCAAAATTTGTTAAAATATCTCAAAAAATAAAAAAATAAAACATTAATAGGCGACCCTGATTTTTTCTCAATTTTTTTTTTGTTCATATATTAATGGAATGCCTGTGGAAAAAGTTTAATGAAAATCATTTTTTTTATCTGAGACCCTTCGGCCCAATTTGTACGATAATAAAAGAAAATCCATAACTGTAAACCAAAAACCAAAAAAATCAAACCATTATCATTTTGAAAGAAATATGGACGTATTTTGCATCAACTTGGACAAATGTTGGTAGCACTCTTCGGAAATTCAAAAACGATTTTGAAGTTGTAGACATTGCCACAAAGAGCTACATTTCATTTTTTTTATCTTAACCGCTTAACCTAATTTATAGCTCTGCTTTCCGGGCACTTTATACTGCTTTCACTTTTCTACTCTGTCTGTGATAGAATGATGAGCATGGTGATGTTCCTTTTCCAGTCCAATAGGGGGTCCATTCTGAATTGCCGTTCGCAGATGTCCAATTATCCGGATCCGTTAGAGCTATGGGCTCATAAGTGAGTCAGGTGTCAGCCGCTCTCGGGAATTGACGAAACACTGCAAGTGCCGAAGCTAGGATCGAACCCATGCCCATCCGCTCAGGAAAATACTTTGAAATAATTTCTAGTGGAGTTCTTACAATGCTTTGAGAACTTTGTGAAATAATTCCTAAGCAGATTTATGAAAAGTTTTGGGAAATCTATTCAAAACCTTGTTGGAATCTCTAGCCGTTTGAATGCGGACATTAAAGAGTATTTTTTTTTTTTGAGAGAATTCCAAGTAGAGATTTGTAACAAGTTATCAAGGAGGCTTAAAAAACAAGCGTCTACTGGCATGGACCACTTAAGTATTTTCAGATAATGTTTCTGAATGAGTTATTGAAACTTGTTGACAAAAAAAGGAAAATGGGATTTTCAAAACCAGCACTTTTTGCAAGAATTCTTTTATGGATTACTCTCCTATCGAAATCTATGTGACAATGTGCAGATTGTGTGGCAAAAGTTATTAGGGTTGTGGACGTTGTTACCGCTGGGAACACTGGCTGTATTGTGTGTGGCAGATATATCCAATACACAGTTACAACTAATACGGACCAACGGGTGACAGCTAACACAGATGGTAGTATAGAACAAAGGAACGAGAAAGATTGTAAATTAGGTACTTCTAAAGGTTGTTCAATTTGTTATTCTATTTAAATATAATTGTCAGGTACTGTAGAAGTGACTCAAAATGTCAGTGATAATGTCGAACTTATCTAATCTAAATTTACTTAAATCTATATAATTCTAGAACATGCAAGCTAAACTAAAGTGCATAAAATTTGTTGCTGGGGGAAAATGAAATACGCAGAAACACTGAAAGTGTAAAACCCTGAATTTATGTAATTATGATGAATAATAATAAATTACTGATTTGCAGTTTCAAGCTGCACGAAATGGCATATCCAACTGCGTCTTTGATGTGCTGCTGACAACCCAGTGACCAATTACCCGATTTCCCCGCCAACAGACGTATTTTGGCCCGGTCTGGTATTTTGGTCCACCTTGGGAATTTCATTACATTTATCATATAACAAGCTCTACAAAGTCTTAGCAATTTTTTATTGGAACTTTCAATAATAACTTGCCAAGATTTTGTAGAGGTTATACGACAAATGTAATGAAATTTCCAAAGGGGGCCAAAATATTTGCCCCGGCCTATAATATGTACACTACCCTATTAAAGTTATATATTATTTCGCAACAATTTAAAAAATAGTAGAATTTCTTGAAAAACATATAAAACCACTTTGAAAAGTATTCATTGATAAATGTATGAAGTTTTTCCTAAAATTCCTTTAGAAAATTCTGGCAGTATTGTGTTTTGAGACGATTTTCTATCGAATTTTCAATAGTTGTGTGGGTTGATAAAATATCAAAAGATTGATTTTTACAAAACCAAGACAGATTTCTGAAAGATCCCGTCCAGATATTCCAGGAGGATTTGAACAAAGAGATATTTTGCTTTACTAGAATTACTAAAGAAGACGCTTCTCGATCTGAAATCAAATTCTCCAAAAACTTTCAGGATTACATGAGTACTTGGTTATGTGTGTTGATTTGACTTGTACTTCTGAATAGAGAACTGCAACTTCGTTGCAAAAAGATGAGAAAATTGAATAAATGGAATAGAAAATGCTGCAGGTTTTAGTGTATCAATTAATGAAAATCCACCTTAAATGAAGAGTTTAATTTCATGAACATTAGGATACCAATATGGATTTACTTTTCAATTACTTCAGGGCTCTGAAGAAGGTCCGATCCGAGGACCGAAACGTCGGCGAAGATAAGAAACAATCAACGCTAAAACCAAAGACTGCTTAAGCCGAAATCCGAAACTGTAAATTACTACAAACAGTCGTTACACACAAACTTTTCAATTACGTTCAATCTTTTATTGCATTCAATCTTTTCTAACAGCGAACGGTAGGTTAGGCAAATCGCAAACCACTAACGGTTGAGAATCGGTCGAACCAAGATTGATTGATGACTGCCAATGCAAAGATTGGAAGTTGAGGGCAGAGCGTGAATGTGTCGTTTGATCAAATTGCCAGAACTGGTAGTGGAAACGGGGGCAAATTCGATTCGACTTGCTTTAGCATCGGGAAGGTGTGCCAAATTTGCGCACCAAATCAGCAAACATTAATTTCACACCTATTTCACCAGCATAACGAATTTTCAGTTTAGAATCAAGCGTGAAAATCTAAACAGTCACTCTTAAGCTTTCAGGGTACAAAAAATAGAGAATCTATATAGAAAACTTTCTGCACCAATCATCAAATTACCAGTACTAAACCAGTACGAAAGTATCTTTATCGATAAATCGATGAAATCTCTTGTTACCATTAAAGAAACAACAAACAAGTTTGACCTAGAATGCGACTTTTATTTCTGTTCGATAGCGGTCTAGCAGACAAATTGCAATTAACTCTTACTTTATTTCTCGAGGAAATCAACTTTTATGCTCCCAAGAACGATAATAAAATCAACTTTCAATTTGGGAGACACGAATCGGTAAGATTATCGGTTACCTACATACAACGTTCCGCGTTGACACTAAACCTTCTCCGTGTGCACAAAATTTGCCAACTGCCGAAATGTTTATGATGCTTACACCTGAACGATCAGCCGAGCATGTGCTTTCCATTCTCCCCAGTGTTGCTCGTACGCCAATCACTACTCACTGGGTATCAATTAAGTATCCATCTAATTGGTTACCCCTTCTCGAAATTCGCGGCAGTTATCGAACGATTCCATCTGTATAAACAACCTCAACCAAACAGTCTTCCGCAATGCAATCCACCCCAACTTTTCCGAGAGACCCACTTTTTCGTATTGGCTACCACTGGCCCTCCTGCAACACTCCCACCATTTCATTACTGCTTGCTGCTGCACTGCCCCCCGATGACGACTTTCACAATGTTTCAACCAAACAAAATGACATTTAAAATTCATATACACATTTAATAAGCCAAATCATCACCCGTGGTCTTCATCATCATCATCAGCAACTGCAACCAGTCAGTGGTGTAACTAGGGGGTGCGTTTCGTCTAGCGTCCCTGGCTCACAGCATGATTAGTTAATATTTATTTATGGTTTCATTGTTAATTTACTCTTATAATTCGTCCAGCAATTCCTGATGCGGTCCTTCAGGCAATTTCTCCTAGAACTCCTCCAGAAATTCAAACTGTGGTACTTTCAGGAATACAACTAGGGATTTCTCTAGAGATTTCTTCAAGCTTTCTTGCTGGGATTTTTCCGGGCAATCTTGCTGGGATGTTTCCAGAAATCCCTTTGGTGATTCTTCCAACGATTTCTTCAAACATTTATCCAGGGCTTCTTTCTGAGATTCCATCTAGGAGCTCTTTCAAAAATTCCTCATGGGATTTCTCCAGGAACTCCTATTGGCCTTCCTCCATGAATTTTAGTTGGGATTCCTCATTCATTTCCTATTAGGACTTCTCCTTTGGGCACAAATGTCCCAAATGGAGGATAACGTGCCTCTGGAGCCGGCCTTCTGATAGGACTCCTCCAAAAATTTTAACTGTGATTCTTCCTGGAACATTTCTAGGTGTTTCTCCTGGCATATTTTCTTGCTGTTTTCGGGATATATTTTCTTGCTGTTTCGGGCATATTTTCTTGCTGTTTCGGGAAATCTTCCTAAGATTCCTCCAGAATACCTTTACCGATTTTGTTTTTCAAGGAGAACTAGGTATTCCTCCGGGTAGTTATTCATGCCTCTAGCAATTCCTACTAGAATTTCTCTATAAATTCCTTGTATGAAATCTCCCGGAATTCTAGGGATTCCTGGCAATCTTCCATAGATTATGCAAGAAGCTCCTCTGGTGATTCTTCCAGGAACATCTCCAGAGATTTTATCCAGGAATTCGAGCTGAGATTCCTCAGGCAATTGCAACTGTCGTTCTACCAGCAATTCCTCCCAACACTCCTCCAGAAATTCTTGCCTTCATTAATACCTTGTGGAGTTCTTCTGGATGTCTCTAGAGATTTCTCATGGGATTTACTCAGGAATTTTGCTGAGATTATTCATGGCAATATTTCGGACATTCTTCAGGAAGTTCCTCCGGTGATTCCTCTGGGAATTCCTTTTCAGATTTTATCCCGCGATTTCACCAGCAATTTCTCATGGAGCTACCCGTGACCGTCCTCCGGAAATTTCAGCTGGATCCTAGCTCTTGCTAGGACTCCTTCAGAAATTGTGATACTGCAACAATTTAAAAAAAAAAAAAAGAGGCACAACACCGTCTTCAGCCTCAGGCTGCACAGACTGAACATTACACTAACACGAGACAACGGACATAACACCCAGTGGCCCAATGGAGAATTTTCCGTTTGACGAAAAGTTTTCTCCGACTAAAGCGGGAATTGAACCCGCACTCCGAGGCTTACGAAACGCCCAGACGACTGACGCCGCTAACCGCACGGCCACGAAGCCCACACAATTCTGCTAGGGATTCTTCTAGAGCTTTCTCTAGGTATTATTATCCAGGGATTCCCCCATAAATTTATCAAGGAATTCCTCCAGCAGTTCCTCCTAGAACTCATCCAGAAATTCTTACTGTATAATACCTCCCGGAATTCTTCTGGGGATTCTTCTAAGAATTTCTCCTGGTATTCCTTCAAAAACTCTTGGGATGATTCAATTTTTCTACGATTCTTCCAGAAGTTCTTTCGGTGTTTCCTCGAAAAATTCCGCCAGAAATTTTATCCTGTGATTTCTCCGAAAATTTCCCATGAAATTCCTCCAGGAGCTCCTTTTGGCCTTCCTGCAGGAACTCCAGCTGGGATTCCACAAGCGATTTCTAATGTGATTTTTCAGGAATGCCAACTAGGACTCTTCTAGAAAATTTTACTGTGGCACCTGCAGGAATTTCAGGGTTGAAAATTCCTGAAGGGAATGCCTATAGATATTTTTGAAGCATTTCCTGCAGGTTTTTCCGAAAAACTCTCAAATAATGGGCTTATGGAAAAAAATCCTGGAATTTATTCAGAATGAAATGTCTGGAGCAATTTAAGGAGGAATTCCTAGAGGTATTCCTGGTGAATTTCCTAGAGAAATTTAGAAAAGACTCTTCCCTGAGTAAATTTTTGGAAGGATTTCCTGGAGATATGTCTGAAAGCACTTTAAGTATGTAAGTAATTTTATGTTTAAAGTAAGTCACAGTTACTTCTGCGGAATTTCTGAAGAAATCACTTGAAAAATTCCTAAAGCAATCCTTGAGAAAATCCTGGAGGAATTCCTGAAAAACTGCTACAGATATTCTTGGAGAATTTCCTAGAAGAATCTTTGAAGAAATCCCTAGAGGATTTCCTGCAGAAATTCCTGGAGGAATTCCTGACATAATTTCTGAAGGATGTCCAGGAACAATTCTTGGAGAAGTTCCTGGGGTAATTTCTGGAGGACTTCCTGGAGGAGTTCCTGAAAAAAATTCCGGATAAAATCCTAGAGAAATATCTGAAGGAATTCTTGAAAGAATTACTGGATTAATTTCTGGAGAAATATCCAGAGGAATTCTGGGAGATTCATGTCTCTGTTTCTATTATTTTCCTGTTTCTAAAAAACTTCTCGAGGAATTTCTAGAGGTGTTCCTGGAGAAATCCTCGAATGAATTCGTAAAGGAATCTCGGAGAGAAAGCTTCTTGAAATTTATGGAGAAATCCCTGGGGTAACCCCTGAATCTCTGGAGGAATTCTTGAAGAACACCCTGAAACAATTCCTAGAAGAATTCCTAGAGGAATCGCTCAAAGAACTCTTGGAGAAATCTCAGCAAGAATCTAAGGAGGAATCCCTGGAAAAATGCCTGGATAAATTCCTGGAAGAATGACTAAGAAAATTCCTGGTGAAATTCTTGGAGGATCCTTAAAGTAATTCCTGGAGAAATCTTTGGAGGAATTTCTGGAGGAATCTCTGGATAAATGCCTGGAAAGGTCCAGAAGGAATGCATGGAGGAAACCCTTGAGAAACTCTTGGAGGAATCATTGGAGGATATCCTAGAGGAAAGCCTGTAGAAATTCCTGAGAAGGAATCTCCAAAAGAACTCCTGGAGAAATCTCTAGAGGAATTTCTAGACGAATTTCTAGTGGATTTTCTAGAGGAATCTATTGGTGAATTTCTGGAGGATTTTTTTAATTTTTAGAGGAATTCCAGAAGAAATTTTTGGAGAAATCTCTTAAGAAATTGCAGATGGAATTCAAGGAGAAATATTGAAAGAATTCGTAAAAGAGTTCGTAGAGGAATCCCTAGAAGAATTACTGAAGAAACTCCAGAAAGAATTTCAGAAGCAATTTTAAGGGGAATTTCTCTAGAGGAATCCCTAAACTGTTCCTAGAAGAAATATTAAATTAATTCACGGAGGAGTTTCCTAAAAAAATACCAGGAGGAATTCCTGAAGGAATCCTAAGAAGTGTTCCTTAGGAAAGAATCACAGAAGGAACTCCAGAGTGAAGTCCTGGAGAAAATCTTGAACAAATCCTGGAGGAATCACTGAAGAAATTTATGAACAAATTCGTTGACGAATTCCTGAAGAAATCGCAGCAGAATACTGGAAGCAATTCCAAGAGGCATTCTTATGGGAATCCCTAAGCAGTCCCTGGAGGAAGTACTGGATTAATTTCTGAAGTAGTTCCTGAAAGAATTCCAAGAAGAACTCCTGGCGGAATCCATGGAGCAATTTTTAAAATAATCCCTGGAGTTATTTCTTAAAGAAACAAAGAAGAAATTCCCGAGTGAATCCCTGCAGGGATTCTTGAAGAAAAACCAGGAGGAATATCAGAAAAAAATCCCACAAGAATAAGCATAAGAATAAGCAATCGCATGAGGAATTCCTTAGCCAATTCTAGGTAAGCTTTTTAACAAATTCCTGGGAGAATTTCTGTACCTAGAAAAAGATTAATCCATGTCTGCAATAATTTCTGGACGAATTATTTTTGAATCTTTGGACGGACTCTCAAAAGAATGTTTTGTACAATGTTTTAAGGAATTACAGGATTATTTTTTAGATAATCTCTGGTAAATTTTTCTGATTGGATTTCTGGAAGGTATTCCTGCTTAAATACTTTGAGTTATTCCTGATTGAATTATTGTAGAAATTAGTGGAATCCCGGAAGAAATCTCTGAAGGAGCACTTGCAGAAATACCTAAAAGGATCTCTGTTGATATTGTAACACAAAATGAAAGTGTTACCTTTCAATAGATTTATTGAAATTACACTTTACAAAATAAGTTACAACAAAAATGATTTCATGCGTTCGGGATGCTGAATTGCACTGCCTCACGTCTCAGTGCCACAGTATCAAGCTCACCACTCCGCTGAGATCTCTCGCCGTTATTCTCAACAGTCTCAGACGGATCGATGAGTGCTGCATCGGTGGGAGAATGAGTGTTACGATCGGATCTGTACTTTAGTTTGTTACAATATTCCTTTGGGAATCCCTGGAGAAATTCCTGGAGGAATCCTCTTAAGGCGAAACTGGAAGCATTTTCTCATTTTTTCGGTTTTTTATTTTTTATTAAATAACGAAGCCATATTTTGAAAATCGGGTTTCGTGCACATGTAGAGTATGGATCAAGGTATCTCCTGAATTTTTTTGAGATGGAAAATGTTTTCCATTTTTGCAGAAACTATTTTTTCGTAAAATTTTGTTCAAAAATGGTTTTTCCAAAAACGAAAAACATTCTCCACTGCAAAAAAAAAAATCAGAAGATACCTTGATCCATACTCTACATGTGCACGAAAACCGATTTTGAAAATATTGCTTCGTTATTTAAAAAAAATCAAAAACCAAAAAGTGAGGAAATGCTTCCAGTTTCGCCTTAAGAAGAACTGGAACAATCTCTGTAGGAACTTCTGAAGATAATCCTAGATAAATTCCCGGAGAAATGTCTGGTGAATCCCCTAGAAGAATTCCTGAAAAAGTCTCTGGAGAAGTCCATGATGGAATCACTGAAGACAGCTATGAAAAATTCCTGGAGGAATTCGTCAATTCATACTTGCAAAAGTTAAAAATTCTGAAGGAATCGTGGGAGAAATTCCTGGAGAAGTCTCTTGAGAAATTCCTGAAAGAATCCCTGTAGAATATCCTGATGGAATTTACGAATGTTTCCTTGAAAGAATTATTAAAGAAACTCCCGATACTTTGCTCTTAGCATGGCGTTGGTTTGCATTGAATACTAGTAAAAATTTGTGAGTTTTGTGCTACTACACTCTATGGCAGCATGTGGCTCTACATATTCTTATTTTTCCCTACCGGAACCGGTTCCGGCCTTTCCGGAAAATTTGTTGTTTTATACTCCATGGAAAAACATCACAAAATGTAGTCATTCAACCAAACTTGTTATTTGGTAAAACTCTATGATAAGATTGAAGTGGTTCTCTTGGAGAAATACTTGGCGAAATTTCTTTCTTTTTCATGCAAACATTTTAGGGGCCCCCACAAAAACCTTTTGTGATTGCTAACATTAGCTTTATTTTTCATATTGCTCAAGTACTATTCGAAAATAAGGAAAAACATGTTTGGTCATCACTCAGAAGGACCTCCACATCCGCTTGGGCCCCGGGCCCCACAATCCTTAATCCGGGCCTGTCTACACTGAAGATATAAAACAGTACATTTTCCAATATATTTAGTCGATTTATCTCATACAAACTTCGGGTGTTTGTGCAATAGGTTTTCGTGGTCCGGTTGAGCTCATATTTGTAGTGATTATGGAACATTCCATGGATAGTCTGTTGAGAAGATCGTAGCAGATTGAGAACGCGAGCGGATGCGTTTTCAATAATGTCACGCGTTTTATTTGCTGGTGGAGCTATGTCTTCCGCAAAGTTTACCTCGGAAAGTGCTTGCAAATTGATCTTCGGTGTCATATTTCTCTTTTCTGCCGATGTAGCGGATTATGCAGTGTTGAGTAGGATAATTCGCGATTGTTGTGAAAGTTTGTTTTACATATTACCATCGGGGTGCCGGAATTCGTTTTCATTTTCGCGTGATTTCCGTGTTAGTTTTGGTGTATTGTTGCTGAATGTTTGGGGACGCTAATGGCAGTCAACAATTTCGTCTCGTGAGAACTTGGATTTGTATTCTCAGATTTGTATAATTGTTTGTTCCTGCATATCATTTTGGTGCCCGAACGTTGACCAAACGTTGGCGTTGATTGATTGATTTGTCTTTATTAAAGAGACTTTCAGCCCTTGGCTGGTTCGTCTCTACATTGACCAAACGTACCCTTTGGACTTAACCCTTCCACTAACATTACCCAAATTCCTGTGACACCTACACACTTATTTTTGAATTGGCTGTTCGGTACTTTTTTGACAAGATTGGAACAGCAATACGATCTCGGTAGTTTCGGTAATCGATTTTACTGAGGTTCAGTAAAACAACTATCAAAGTCGTATGGAAAAGGTAAACAATGCATTTTTGCTGAACGAGCTCGGTAATCAAAATTAAGTGTGTAGGCCTGAAAGGACGTAGACTGCATATCTTCCCAAGCAACACGACTTGTTTCAAAGCCAGTAATAGCAACCTTAGTGCAATTTGTTCACTATCCGTATTATAGACTATAGAACACAATTGCTTCTTCGTTGAAACCCAAAAAGCGCAGATTTTAAATCGTTATGCAGCTTGAATGATAGGGCAAAAGATTTTGTCCAGACTCGAACCATGGACATCATAGTAATAACTACTCACTTTACATACTACACCAAACGCTCTGTGAGAGAATTGCTGCTCAACACACCATAGAAGCTACTGAAATTACTTGTTATTTCATTGCACCTTCTTTGTCACAAGTTAGAGAACTGGTAAAATGAGAAAACACGCAAAGTTTTCGCAACACATTTGGAACATAATCTGAGTAAACAAACCAAAGTGAGATGCTGCATGACTGTAACATAGCACATTTAATTCAAGCTGACTGTTTTACCACTCGTGAGGAAAATGTAAGCTCCACCTCCACGAATCGATGTCAAACACGAGGTATCTGGTGATTTCTATGAAACAAAGCAGAAACATTACAAAATTAAACTCAATTGACAAGATGGAAGTTGCGTGTGCTTACAGTGCAACTCATTTAGACCAAAGCATAGAAAGCCACATTTTGGATGATGTTGCAGGTGCTGCTTGGAATTTCTTAGGTGTCCAACTAATTTTCCTTTCCTATCCCTGAGCTGTCGCATGGACCTGGTCAGCTTTCTTGTCTTAGAATCAGCGATTAGCCCCAAGTCTCTATGCTTTAATAACGAACGGGAAGGAGGCAATTCTCATAACAGCAGTCTGAGACTTCTTTCCTTACCTTATCTTACCGATCAGACTAAGCCCTGAGAGTGTCCTCTGCTGTACGTAGAAGTCGTCTCCATTCTACTCGGTCTATGGATGTGTGTCTTCAGTTCCGCACTCTGTGAAGGGTCTTCTACTTGATCAACCCATCTAGCTTGTGGCGCACCACCACGTCTTCTTGTACCGGTCCAATGACTCTCGAGAACCATTTTAGTCGGGTTGCTATCCGACATCCTGATGACATGACCAGCCTCCCGATGTTCGCGGTGTGGACGATGGTTGGTTATCTCAGCAGCTGATGTAGCTCGTGGTTCATTCGCCTTCTCCAAGTCCCGTCTTCCATCAGCACTCTGCCGTAGATGATACGCAACACCTTCCGTTCGAAAACTCCTGGTCTTCTGTACGTAGAGTCCATACTTCGTGCCGATATAGGACTACCGGTCTAATAAGCGTTTTGTAGATTGTTAACTCCATGTGACGGCGAACTTTGTTCGATCGTAGAGTTCTGCGGAGTCTGAGGCTGTACCACCTACGAATTTGTGCGACTTGCTTGAGTATTGATAACAACCCCCGTAACGTGGGTAGATCACCTTAGAATGGTGCGTTGCGGTGTAAGATCTACCAAATCAAATTTTGATCTTGATATTTACCGTATTTTTAAATATTCCAAGATCAAAGTTTGATGCTCTTTTCCTTGTGTTTTGTAGTATTTGTGTTTCAATGTACTGCTAATTAACATTTTATTTTCAGCATGATTCAGGTAAATGTATCGCACGACATAAATAATATTTTAAAAATATGTAACTGTGGCGAGCGTATCACTAATGTGTAGCTTATTTGACGTACGATGTTAATATTCTTTTATATTTCAGATTATCAACCGAAGAATCTAGTAATTCAACCAAATGCCAACAAGATGACAAGGATGAATTGGGCAGACAACTGATTCGAAGCAGTCTAACAATGGTGTGCCTGAACGTTAACCAAGCGTATCCTTTGGAGTTTACCCTTTCACTAACAACACCCAAATTCCCGTGACACCTAGGCCTGAGAGATCGTAGAGTTGTCTACATTTTTCATAGATGTCCAAAACTAACCATCCTTTCCCATTCCTCAGTAGTCGCAAGGACGTGGCCAGGACAGTGCTCGACCATTGGAGGATTGCGTCAATCTTGTCTAAGAGTCAGAGATTAGTCCCAAATCTTTGTGCTTTGGTTCGGACGGGAAGGAGGCAACCCTCATAACAGCGGTCTAGGTCTGTACCACCTACGAATTTGTGCGACTCGCTTAATGCTAATGCTAATGCTAATGCTAATGCTTGCTTGAGTATTGATAACAAATATTGTTATCCTTGCAAAAAATTTTAAAATTTTTATTTTATAATCCACCTATATTTGTTAATCTAAACAAATATGTTTTCGGAAACACACTTCGTAAACTCTAGCTACATCACTGCCTCAATCCGTGGTCCATGTGAATCGGTGTGATCGTTGGTCCAGCCAGCCATTCCACCGTTTGTCCATTCGTCCGTCCGCTCGTTCCTCAACGCAAAGTTCACGCCGCGCGCCGAGGATCGCGAAAAGATAAATATAAACAAGTGCTAAGAAACCCCGTTTCTGATGCAGTTCGTCTTTCAAAGACTGTATGGGGTGCGGAGAGGGCAGAAGGGATCTCTCGCGAGGGAAGTCGCGCATATTTTACCTTGAACGACATTGAGCTTAGCTTAGTAGCGGTTTTGCGTGAGCAGTTCGCGTGAACTGGCGCGACGGCCGGCGGTGTGGCGACCGTGCGACGGACAGACGACCGCAACCTTTCTCGGGGTTGGTTTCGAGTGTATTTTTTGCTTAATGTAAAAAAAAAACAGCAACACGTTTTGTAGCTGAAGATAGGTATCATGGTCCGAATTGATTTGCATAAATGCAGTGATCTTCTCGTAGATTTGAATGCGTGGGGCTGGGGATGTTCAAAATTGTCCTTGATCATTTTTCACTGCACTTGAAGGATTTCACTCTATAAGAATTTGTCCTTAGACAAATAAAGCATTCCTAGGGTAACCCAAATCGTTTACACTTTCCCAGTTCAGCATTGGAACGTAGATGCTGTATCCTAAAGATCAAGTGCCTCCTATCTTCACTACCGACCGCACGGTAGTGCAAGCTTTGTATCTGGTTTTGTGATTACGCTCACTGACTGTTGCAGCGCTGCCTAGTGGTCCACATTTCAATCTAGTTTATTGCCAAGATGAAACTTTCTGCAGAGCTCATGTGTGGAAAATTATTACCGACTGAAGAAATAAGGAAAAGCTTCTTGTGGTGCATACAACGTCTGCATAAAATAAGTATGTGGCGTCGTCGATGATGATGATCACGGTATCGTCGCTTTCAACACAGTTCAAGAGAGTATTTTAACACATATTGACTATCTAAGCCTATATTTAATTACACTCGCACGTGTTACAAATAAGCCATCTGTTTAATCAAGTGGTGCTTGTTACTGGATGGCAGAAAATTAAATTCCATTCTCGACTTTCTTTTCGTCGTCTCCAAGTTAGAAGCAAACTTGGCATACTTACTGCTTGAAGATTAATTTTCTTTTTTTCTTTTCTCATTCTCTTTACAGGTAAGCGATATGTGTAATTAAAATGGACGCATACGAAGTGGTTGACGCAGATGGGTAAATTAATCAAAATTAATATAATAAGTAATGCTCGCTGAAACCAGATCACTATTTTTAAATACATATCATTTACACTATCCATCAATAATATGTGATCGTTTCTATACTCAGTATTGCAGCACCTCAAAAGTTTGGGAATAATCCCTTACGCCGCAAAGCGTCCTTTTTATAGCACAAAATTTTTGATTATCCTGAGAATTTCACAATATTTCAGCATATTGTCTTCGAGGAAGTTAGCATAGCGTAGCATAGCATGAATACTTGCACAAATCTTGGATGGAGTTGCAAAGTTGAATATTTCCATTAACAGTGCTGATGTCGCTACTATCTACAATGTCATAGATTCACTCAGCTCCACACACCTGGCCAAGTCCTTGCAAGCATTTATAAATCCCTTCATCAACTTAGAAAGAGCCCAGAACTGAAGCAGCTTCCAATAGATAAAAGGATGTTGAAAATAGCGAATTTTCAACTTATATGCAGTTATATAGCAAATATATACTGAAGTATAATTATTTACAAATAAATAATATTGAAAAAAGATCTCACCAATTGTTGTGTGGTATTTGTAGTTCAATGCCGATCATATAATTATCTTGATTAATGTTCTTCTTTACAAAGAAAAACACAATACTGAACACCAAACACCCGCGCATCTATTGTTTTGATTTTCACGCGAGACAATAGCGAAGGCGATCGATTATGCTGCCATACACACCCCTTACAGGAGCGATGCATGCACAGCAAAGAACAACACAATACTCAGCATATTGTCTTCGAGGAAGTTGTTGAAAAATTCATGCTTCCTACACGGAGAACAATTACCTTCAGAATTGGCTCAGTAGGTGGCACTTATGATGCTACAAAGAGTGCATATGGTGGCAATTTATAGGTTCGTGTCGTCAAATTTGATTGTGTGAGGGCAGTTGGAGACATTCAAAGGTATTTGAAAATTTTCAAATAAAGTTCATCTTCTTCCGCAATAGGTTAACTTGGACTATAGGTTAACTTCTGCCTTACTTATCCTAAAGAATTTTTTAACAGAACTTGATGATATTTCTAGAGTAATTCCTTATAATTTACCCTGAGACGTGAAAGTGTTAGAATGGTGATTTGAAAATTTCAAACGGCAATTTCTTAAGATATTATTTGTCCGCATTTTGTTCTTTTTTTCTTTAAGAAAATGTGTGACTATTTCAATTATATGTGGATATACATTCATGTTAACATTTTAGAATTCCGATTAGTATTTTGGTGAAATATACTGAGGAAACTGTGGAAAAAATCCAGAATAATTCAAGACAGACCCTCTCAACAAACTTCTTGTTAAACTGATATGAATATCTTCAAAAAAAATCCTTATAAGATTCTTTCGAAAATTTATTTATGATTTCCATTTCAACATTTCTATCCCGAAAGTCCATTGATCTTTTTTTCGATTTATTTGGCAGGATGACAACTTTAACAATTTCTTCAGATGTTTTTTTGTGGCTTTTACAGCAACTTTTATATTTCTATTATTCCTATTATATGGTATTAAATTATATTCTTCGATTTTATTGTACGATCCGCTTTATTTTTTTGCTTTTTTTTTGCAATTCGATATCGCTCTGTTTTCCTCCATAAATCATCACAGAAATTTCTGCAGAAGATCTAAAAACGGTGTGCTGTTTCTTCTTGTAATAAATTACTGATTTCTCTTAGAAATTTAGTCAAAATTATCACTTGTATTATCTCTAGTGATTGTTGAAATGAGCTCTGCAGAAAATTTCGCCTGGACTTAAGAACAAAATGTCTCAACGAATATCTTTACGAAATCGTCAACAAATATTTCAAAGATTGTCAAAGTCATGCAGAGGTTAGGGATTGTTTATCCGTTTTATTTTGAAAAATCTGCAAATTTTCATCATAATTTAAACGTAAATGAGCAAGCAATTAATCAGGTCTGGTGAATATTATATAACAACACAGTATTCTTAAGGGATAACTCCAGAAACATCAAAAATATTTGCAACAGTTTACATATTTCACATATTGTAAAAAATGTTGAACATTGTCATAAATTCCAAGAATACTACCAGAACAATCTAGCTCAAAATAAATCATTTTATTTCACATTCCGATATTCTGTCTGTTGATTCAGTTTGATTATAATTGTAATGTAACGCCACATAAATGATAAATGGCAGTAATAAATTGTAAAATGTAAAATCAATGTAAAAACAAAAGATTTCGGCTCAGTTATGCTCATGTGGCGCCCGAGCCTTCCAAATAAACTAATAAGTAAAAAAATGAAATATGAATGACGTAAATTCAGCCAAAATATCTTTGGTTCAATTAGTTGGACTTTCATCTAAACTTGAAGATTTCAAAGTGAAAAGATTTGTTTTAGTATTGCCATTTTTTTATTTTCGGGAAATCCTGGGAATTTCTGAAAAATATCCCGGGATTCGGGATTTTTCAGATCCCGGGATATCCCGGGATTTTTGTCCCGGGAAATCCCGGGCAAGACCCTCTATGGGTGGGTAACGGATTTTTTTTTATATTTTTTATTTTTTTTTATGTCTTTATTATAGAGATTTTCAGCCCTATGCTGGTTCATCTCTTGAATTTTAACATACAATACATAGCTTTACTTATTTTTACCTACCGTCAAGGCGCCATTCACCGTGGGGGCTCCATTCACCGTGTGCTTTCGAATATTTTTTCATTATTTCCATATTATGATTGAATGATATGACAATTTCCCTTCAATTTCACCAATACAACATTGTATTCGTGAAATTGAAGGTAAATTGTCATATCATTCAATCATAATATGGAAATAATGAAAAAATATTCGAAGGCACACGGTGAATGGAGCCCCCACGGTGAATGGCGCCTTGGCGGTAATTTTTTTTTTCATACTCCGTGTTTGTACCGGAGAAAAATCGGTTGATTCAACTTCCGTCACATCGACATCCTCAATCTTTTTATTTTCTTTTTTTTTTTATTTATTTATTTCGTCAATCAGCGTAGACTAGTACACATATTTGTACACATTTCTCTTATCTTCTAATGTTCTTATATATTTTGAAAAGAAAAAAAGTTTATGTGTAAAATTAAAATTTAGATTGAATACCCTGGTTATGTGTTGCGATTTCGAATGGTATTAAAATATTTTCTTAGATTTTGCCGAGACATTGTAAAGTCGATTGTTTCGCAATGCTGATTGTAAATATCCATCATTCGATTCAAAGGCCCAAATTTGGCATAATTAGTTCTGTGATGGTTTGTATGAAATAAGTTTCGATTTCTTAGTTGCCTTGAAGGAATGTAAAAGTTTAATTTCGATAAGATTTCAGATGCATCAATCCTTTGCGAAACGATATCATTTACGAAAGCAACCATTGCTACTTCACGTTGCTCTTTCAAAGTTTGTATGTCTATAAGCATGCAGCGTGCTTTGTATGATGGTAGAGGAAATGAAGTCCAACCTAATTTACGAAGAGCGAATAGAAGAAATTGTTTTTGTACAGATTCGAGTCTTTCTTCATGTGTGATTGAAAATGGTGACCATACAATGCTGCAGTATTCCATGATTGATCTTACATATGACACAAAAAGCGTTTTGATTGTGTATGGGTCATGAAAGTTGTAGCAGAACCGTTTTATGAACCCTAACATGTTGTTCGCCCTGTGAATGATAGTATTGTAGTGGTCTACGAAAGTTAGCTTAGAGTCTAATATTACGCCTAGATCCCTAACTCTATCACTTTTTTCCACAATTTGATTTCCTAATGCGATTGAAATATATGGTGTTGTTCTTTTTCTGCTAAACGATATTAGGTTGCATTTCTTTACATTCAGTTCTAATAAGCTCTTCTTGCACCATATGTAGAATTTGTCTATTTCATTGCGGAATACATTGATGTCTTCTTCATTTCTGATTTCCAGAAAGAGCTTCATGTCGTCGGCATAAATTAATACATTCAGTTTGTTGAGAATGAAGGAAATGTCGTTTACGTACATGATAAAAAGAAGGGGTCCCAAATGAGAGCCTTGAGGGACACCCGAAGTGACTTGAATTGGTTTCGATTTGGTTTCATCAAATTTAATGATTTGTTGGCGGTCTGTTAAGTATGATTCAACCCATTTAAGAAGGCCTGGCTCAAATCCAATTTTTTCCAGTTTGAAAAGCAGCATTGGTATATCGATGCGATCAAATGCTTTACTAAAGTCCGTATAAAGAGCTTCTACGTGGTTTCCATTATCCTTTGCATTCAAGGAAAAGTCAACGAAATGAAGCAGGTTTGTTGTTGTTGAGCGACCCTTGAAAAAGCCGTGTTGTGCTCCAGTGATTCTATTTTTGATTTGGAGAAAAAGCTTTTCGTTGACAATAGCCTCGAAAAGTTTCGGAATCCAAGAGATGAGGGCAATACCACGATAATTACGTATATCATATTTTCGGCCGGATTTAAAGATACACACCTAGAAAATATCATGTAATTTTAAGTGTCTTGAACCTGACATATACGAGCATCTTCAAAAACACAAATTTAGGGGTTATAACATGTAAATTTACGTCTTTCAAGACACCCCAAAATAAAACTTATTTTTTCTTAGCGTCTAGCAATCGCTAGAACCGAGTTGACAGATAAAACAGAAAAGTAAAATATTTTCATGCATGGGATTCGAACTCCGGATCAACTGATCGTGAGCCACATCTCTTACCTCTCGGCTATTTCACCGAATTGGAAGGTGGTTGATGAACGTGATACTGATTCTACGTTTCTGGTGAAACGGATTTGTTAACCAACCAGCACTTACATGATGCGCGTAAAATTGAGTCCAATTTGTGATTCAGTCTTGAAAACATTTACGTTTTTTGGTGATTCCGTTTCGTGGAAATTTCAGAATTTCTAAGTGTGTAGGTACTAAAAAAGAGCTTTTCCATATTTTAGGGAATATTCCAGTTTCCAGTGATTTGTTAAAAAGCCAAAATAATGGAGAAGTAAGCTCTTTTGCTAATTTTTTCATAAAAATTGGTGGAATCGTATCCGGGCCAGGACCTTTGGACGCGTCTAAGTTCATTAGGGCGTCTAGGATTTCCTTCACGTGGATTTGACTCACTCCAATATCCCTGGAAAATTCTGGATAAAATGCAAAATAGTCACGGTCACGATCGTCTTCCGAGAATGTGGTATAGATTTCTTGGAAAAACTCTGCAAAAAGGTTGCAGTTTTTTTCCGAGTTATCCCCAAAATTTTCGTCAAGATGCATTACGGATGGAAAATACCTGGCGATGTCCATGTCTACCATCTTGACGCAAACACAGTTTCGCACATTGTGAAGCTGGACATTTCGGATGTATTTAATGTCCAATCGCTACACTATCTTCTGATCCGTCAATCTGGCAACTCTGGTTCCGCATTTTACGTTTCGGAGTGTTCTCTTTCCCCACGTCTCCACTAGACAGAAATGTCTTGCCATTTTGCTACCAGAAAGAGAAAACGTAACAGAAATGATCAACACCGCTGCTTTCCATGCAAACAGCGAGAGAACATTTCTGTCATGACATAGGGTATTGGTTCCCTTCTTAAGCATGTGGCTCCCATTTTCATCCTACGAAAAACAAAGGATTGAAGCGCTGTTTGTTTTGTTTCTTATTTTTGTATTTTTTGTTGGAAGTGAGCACCCATGAAAACAAAAAGAACGGAATCAATCGGTGCCGTAATCGCTTGTTTTCGAATAGGATGAATATGGGAGCGTGAGATTAATGATGGAACACATACCCTATCTGTCCAGCAAAATGGCAAGACATTTCTGTCTAGTGGAGACGTCGGGTTTCCTATCCGATGACAGCCGTCGCTTGCCTGCCAATTGTTCTTCGTCGGACTCACCGTCTGTTGATTCAGGCTCGCTATTGTCTGCGTTGTTATTAGCATCTACGAGTTCGGGTTGTGTGGGCATTCTTCCTTCATTACTTTTCGGCATTCGTTTGGGGTTATCATTGTTTTTCAACGATGAACGTTGTGGCTGCGGAGCATCCAGCGGTGGGAAGTCCGCTTCTGCTAGAGCGTATGTTTTGCCGGTCTTTGTTGCGTTGACTTGCGGTGTGATGTTGTTGAAGCTTCGTGGATGAGGCTTTTTCGTCTTCGGTTGACTCGGATACGTGATCATCGTGACGTCATTGCCGATGGTCACATACGACGGGAGTGGATGAGTGAGCTGGATTCTCACTACTCGAACCCCGTTGTAGAGCCCAGGAAAATAGTGTTTCCACCTTTCCCTGGAAATGGAAAGAACGGTTACATATTTGCGAAAATGTTCGACAATCACCGAGGAAGGCGTATTCGGTGGCAAGTCGTGCACCCGCACATTGATAGCACCGTCCTCTACGTACACGGGAATTTTGTACTCGTTTTCGCCACATTTAATTTTGTGCTGCAAGTGACGAGTATTTTGATAGTACCTGGCGATGTCCATGTCTACCATCTTGACGCAAACACAGTTTCGCACATTGTGAAGCTGGACATTTCGGATGTGTTTAATGTCCAACTTACGTTCCTCGCATATGAATTTATGCACTGCTGGTACTTCAGGTGTTCTGGGTAAAACACTGAAGTCTACCACTAATGTGTTTTCGCGTTTTGCACTCATTTTATGACGAAATCGATCGAATGAAAAGAATGCGTCCGGTTAGTGCAAGCTTCGGCTGTCAACTGGGTAACGGAATTAAAAAATCGTTAACAACGTGCTGTTTCGTATGTACAGGGTGCGGCAGGAAAAAATGCGAAAAGTTCATGGCACTATTACACGCTAAATATGGGATATATATGACTATTTTTCCATGACAGATCAGTATCAGTCAATGTCTATATTCTAGCACTGCAAAATAAAAATAAACATATTTGATGTCTCTCTCTCTCTCTTCTCTCTTCTTGGCGTAACGTCCTCACTGGGACAAAGCCTGCTTCTCAGCCCTATTTGATGTTTAACATGTGATAATGTAAGCCTAATAAGCGGGTATCAAAAAACTGCGCGCCCAATGGTCATTAAACAAAATGACTATAACAGTAATAAAATTTGCTTAAATTCGATGAACAACCAGACCAAACTGATCCAGAGCCATGTAGTTTCACATACTAGATGAAATAAGTACATATAGGGTATATGGATCATTCCTTGGCCTATAGGGTGTCCCAGAAAGTATGGGCACAACTTTGCAGCTCTGCCATTTGGGAATGGATGCATAAACAAACTTTATTTTCACACATATCCTGCCTTAATATATCAACATCAAATGCCAATTATTCAAATTTGCATTTCACACTTCGTTTGAATGTGGTAAAACATTCCCTAAAAGACCTTTTAAAGCTTCTGCACAAATTGCTATAATTTTCAAAAACATCGCTTAACAAATTGTTTTCTACGCATGAAATTAAGCACGATAAAAATTTCAAAAAATATATCCTTGTATTTCTACATGCGTATCTATCATACAACCCTTTGTTTAAATTGAAAACTTATTCTTTTGGATCTGAAAAATGAATTGAAACACCAAAATCGATATTTTTGAAAACCCGTTTTTCTTATAGTTGAAAACAAGTTTCTAAATATATATGACAACATGCAGAAAATTACATTTTTATTTCCCTATAAGTAAAATAAATGCTTCAGCTTTATAAAGTGAAGATTGAATTATTTTTATTCTCGTCAAAACATGTTTCAAAACTCGAATGTCTGTGGGCATGTCTTATCCAGAAATAGAAAAGGCGAATTTTTCAGTTTTCTCGAAATTCTGAAATACCCGTACGCACAGGCAAAACATATTTTTATAAAAAATTTCAATCAACCATCTGAAGAAACATGTTTTCAAATGTATCATGTGAAAAAAAAACGAAAAAAATGTTTCGAATTTGGATATTTGGCAAAACCGTAAAAAAGTAGTTTGTGCAGAAGTTTTAAAAGATGTTTTTTCACTTCAAACATTTTGCATACAAAACCCCTTTTTAATGTATAAACTCTTTACAGGAATCAATTAAAATACTCTGAATAAAAATATAAAAATATAAAAATTGTTGTTTGTTAAGAAAATTATTGTATTTTCGCTATACAAAGTTGTGCCCATACTTTCTGGGACACCCTATAATTTGCCAACCGCCTTGACAATTTTGACCATAACTCATGAATTAATATCACTAGAAATAATATGTTGACCCTATTACGCACTCTAGGCAATGCATGTTTCACCAATTGGAAGTAAACTAACGTAAATATTCAAGAATTTACTTAACTTAGTTGAAAAGATTCGATGTGATGGTATGCAACGTTGGTCTATGGTACAAAAATTGGCCTATTAGTGGATACAACGTTGGCCTATTGCTTTTCATGCACTAGAACCACTTATTATTTCATTTTTTCAATATTTCTGCTGAGGTATTATCTCTTTTTGTTCACCAATCATACTTTCAAATTACATTTTCGCAGCCAAATTTTCAAAAAATTATAAATAAATCACTTAAACTAAAGTTCTTTCTTTTTTAGTAACGAAAACATACATACATTTATTTGTTCCACATCATTAAGACAAGACATAATCAACAATAGTACGCCACAATACTCGGTTTGTGGCTGCCGCTCTCCATCCTCGGTCACGCCCAATGCTCGCCAAGTCACGCTCCACCTGGTCCGCCCATCGTGCTCTCTGCGCTCCACGCCTTCTTGTGCCAACCGGATCCGTTGCAAACACCAGCTTTGCAGGGTTGTTGTCCGGCATTCTTGCAACATGCCCTGCCCACCGTATCCTTCCGGCTTTGGCCACCTTCTGGATGCTGGGTTCGCCGTAAAGTGCAGCGAGCTCGTGGTTCATCCTTCTCCGCCACACACCGTTCTCCTGCACACCGCCGAAGATCGTTCTTAGCACGCGTCGCTCGAAAACTCCGAGTGCTTGTAGGTCCTCCTCGAGCATGGTACATGTCTCGTGCCCGTGGAGGATCACCGGTCTTATTAGCGTTTTGTACATAGTGCATTTGGTGCGTGGGTGAATCTTTTTCGACCGCAGTTTCTTCTGGAGCCCGTAGTAGGCCCGACTTCCGCTGATGATGCGCCTCCGAATTTCTCGGCTCACGTTGTTGTCAGCCGTCAGTAAAGATCCGAGGTAGACGAATTTCTCCACCACCTCGAAAGTATCCCCGTCTATCGTAACATTACTACCCAGACGGATCCGGTCGTTTTCGGTTCCGCCTACCAGCATGTACTTTGTTTTTGAGGCATTCACCACCAGTCCGACCTTTGCTGCTTCGCGTTTCAGGCGGGTGTACAGTTCTGCCACCGTTCCAAATGTTCTAGCGATAATGTCCATGTCGTCCGCAAAGCACACAAATTGACCGGATTTTGTGAAAATCGTTCCCCGGCTGTTGAGCCCGGCTCGTCGCATCACACCTTCCAGCGCGATGTTGAAGAGTAGACATGAGAGTCCGTCACCTTGTCGCAGTCCCCGGCGAGATACGAATGAACTGGATAGTTCACCCGAAACCCTTACGCAGTTTTGCACACCGTCCATCGTTGCTTTAATCAGTCTAGTCAGCTTCCCAGGAAAGCCGTTTTCGTCCATGATTCTCCATAGCTCTGCGCGGTCGATACTATCGTATGCCGCTTTGAAGTCGATGAACAGGTGGTGCGTTGGGACGCAGACGCAGTAACGAAAACAATGCAACCCAATTATTGCGTTATATTTTTACAGTCACCGCACACAAAATCTATCTTTTTGTTCGTTCTTTCTGGTTCTTACGCAAGCAATGTTGTTGGCGTCACTTTATCGGTGTTTTTGACGTCACTTTACTGATGGGCCAAGATTTGGGTACATAGTGAAAAAAATGTCCTCAATATTCGGCCCACATGTAATTTGTAAAATAGTTATTATTCGTTAAAAACAAACATACAAATTCAAAATAGCATCTTTGACCGTTGCATCAAATGTTCAGTTATTGAAAAGGCAATTCGAAATATTCCAGAATCATGTCATTTATGATCATGTGTATAGACTACCCACTAAGCCGAAGAATCATGGCGTCTACAAAAGCTAAACAAAGCGATATTTTCATACAATTTTAATACTCCAAAGTGCTAAAATTGAAACGAAATGTTACAGTTGTTTGGCGGAAAGCTTTTCCGATATCCAGTTCGGCGTGTTTGTTTGAGTTTTTAGTTAACGTTAAGATAGGCCGAACGAGGGGACTATGCCAACGAAGCATCCCGATACCCTATTTGATGATATTGTAGAGCAAAATAAAAATTTTGTTTTACCAGATACGAAATTTAGCGACCTGTGTACTATGTGCCGCCCTGTAAAGGTTTTCTTTTTTTTTATTGTGTATAAAATTCGAATTACAAACTTCTACATATTACGTTTTTACGACTAACTCCTTAACCTATGTATCTCAGCTTCTAACGATTGTTAACATACATTCAAATTTGATCCGAATTCTGAGGCAAACATCCATATTAAAACGCGTTCTGACTACTGAAGTACACCATTCCCAAATGATCTTTGCCTTAGGACATTCTTTTAAACTATGAAAATTAGTATCCAACAAACCACATCTACGACAACTTTCTGAACTTCTGCGAATGTTATATGTAGAAAGCTTTTTACCATTAGCAATTAAATCATTAGCAAAAGAAAAAACTATTGATCTGATATCAGTTGAAATAAAGTTCATATTAATGTTCTCCCAAATCTCTGGCCAATTTGTATCAATTTTTTGTTCAACTTTTGGTCTACAGTTATTCACACTTACAAAATAGTTGTACAAGAGCCTAGTACAATTGTAATCATATTGTTCCTTTAATCCTTTCCCTTCTATAATCCATTCCCTTGCGGGTTAGTGACCAAAATGGAATTTTTTTTAATTTACTTTTCAGAAAACTAGCCTATTAGAGATCATGGAACGTTGAAACATAGATTGGTTAACGTCAAATGGACGAAAATGAGGTTTGAAGTTGTAAAACACTTTCGCATTTTTTCCTGCCGTACTAGGGGTACTGGTTTTGTTGGTATTATTCGATAAGGTAAGGAGCCATGTATCAATAATGGGAAACATAAACTATTTTAGAAATTATAAGCATATCCACACATAGCGAGAAAATTATTATGTTCCTAACAAACAGCTATGAACAAATTGTTGTATTTTTATTTAAAGAATATTCTTCGATTCTGTGATTATATATCCTGTGACAAGTTTATGCATAAAAACAAATTTTTATATCCATAATGTTCATTTAAAAATATCAACTTTTTAACTTTTTGCAAAAACCTCTTTTTAATATTTATGATAATTTCATATACACGGAAAAAACAGACTACCTAAAATATACGTTAAAAGAACGCTGTAAAAAAGTAAACCGCTTGAACTTTTTACCCAGTAGTGGGTTGTTTTCTCGCTCTCCCCTTCGCAATATTGTCAAAAACAAAGCGAGAAGCAGCTACCTTGCCGATAATGTGCGTGCGAGAAGCCAAATTTGGGTTTTTTGACGTTTACCCAAAAGTGGGTTTATTTCAACCCACTAGGGTACTTTCGAAAGTCAACGATGGGTAGAAAGAACTTTGCGATGGGTTGCAATTTTCTGCCGGGATCAAAAGGAAACTACCCACTCAGAGCTTTAACGCGGTTTAGCTAAATTTGGGTTCTCGCACGGAAGAGCCGATATGAGTGAAAAGAACCTATATTTGGGTGGATTTCTAGTTCCGTGTACTATGAACAATATTTTGTTTTCAATTTTATCAAAGGATCACTTCAAAAGCAAGTTTTTTGAGAACTTTTATTTGCGTTTTTATTTTAAGTAATGGAATATTTTTTGAAAAAAAAAACATTGGCACTTCAAAATTTCGAAGAAATTCATTGTTAGTGGTAGTAGGTCCTCTCTGGAGCCACCAAGTATTGATGTCGGCACAATCTTCCAATTGGCAGCACGATTGGTGTGGTGCTTATATTGCGATGAGCCTAGACCATATACTTACTGAATCCAGCAGCACTCTTGTCCACAGCTATCGCGATGATGAATCGACGATGATCAGGAAGACGGAACCCACAATTGTTTCACGGTACCGCTGCGAAGAGATACGGTACTACATGCATGATTCTTGAGAACTTATATTTGCGTTTTTTTAACTACACTAGTTTACAGCATTTTTGAACTCGGTAAGCTGATGATCGTTTTTGGTGTAGAATCATGCCCTGAGTTCGGAAACGCGAAGGAAAAAATTACAGTAGAGCGGAAATTTTTTCGACTTTCCATACAAGGTTGATGATTTGAAATCGATTTTTGTTCTATTTTTAAGCAAAGTCGCGCACTTCACAAATCAAATTCTTCGTATTCAATGCTCCGATTGAGCTGAATTTTTTACTGTATCTCGCCTATATGTGATATGTCAAATAAACGTTGCGAAAGAATTTTTAAATTGTTTTTTCTTATTGAAAAAAAAATACATTTCTCCATGTATTTTTGGAAATTTTGCTAAAATTAAAGGAGCTTGTCCCCAAAACTTGCCAATATTTTGAATTTCATCAATCTGACGCAAAACTTGCATTCAGATGATCGAATGGTATTATATTCAGCTTTTAATTTATTTAAAAAGATTTAAAATTAGTTGAACAAAACGCAAGTTATTTGAATTTTATTAAATTACAAATTTTCCAAACTTCCAAACTGTTCTACTTTAAATTTTTTGAAGCATGGTTTCGAAATCAGCGCTAAGTTATGCATCAAAAGTTTTGGTCGTTGACAGAAGTTCATGACTTTCGTTTCATTTTGTAAACTAGTGCTATCTGACGTTGTCTTGCCATAACATCACCGTGCAGATTGGTTTCATTTCGATCGTGTTGATTTTCTTCCCAACTAATGAAAAATCTGTTCTTTTTCTTTTTTTCCAACTCATTTTTATACATAAAGATGAAGATTTTTTAAAAAAAAATGACACTTAAACATTTTGAGAAAAATCAGTGTTAGTGGCAGTAGCTCCTCTTTGGAGCCACCAAGTATTGGTGTCGGCAAATCTTCCAATTGGCAGCACGATTAGTGTTGTGCTCCTATTGCGATGAGCCTAGACCAAATACTTACTGAATCCAGCAGCACTCTTGTCCACAGTTATCGCGAAGATGAATCGACGATGATCAGGATGACCAAACCTACAATCATTGCACGGTACCACTGCGAAGCGATATGGTATTACATTATGTACGCCGTAAAGAATTTACTCAGACCTTATGCTCATTATTTGGATGATTTTTTTTACGAGTCAGGATCAATAAGCTTATGGACCTAGGACCTACGAGTTGCTTGAAGATTCCTTCTGAAATTACTCCAACTACAAGTTTTTCTGTACGTTTATGACATACTAGTATATCTGGTAAATGCCAGTAAAAGGCAACATATATCAGTGTCCTCCAGCTTTTCGTCCAACAAATTCAGTTCCTTCAGAAATTCCTGAACATATTGGATAGAAGTTTTTCTAGCGATTCCTTCAGATGTTTCATCAAAGGTTCCTTCAGTTAGTTTTTCAGTAATTCTTAAAGAAGTTCTTGCAGGAAATTTTCCAAGAAGTTCCTCCAGTTATTCATCCCGAAATTTCTCTATCCATTACTTCAGGAATTCAGTTTTTTTGTAAAAAGTTTTTCTGAAATTTTTGTAAGAGTTCTTTGAGAATTCTTCAGAAAATATTCAGTAAACTCCTCCAAGGATGTTTTCAGGATTTTCTCCGGCGATTCTCTTGAACATTTTTTCAGAAAATACTCTAGAAAGTTCTCAGGAAATTCTTCTAGTACTTTCTCCCGGGGGTTTCCCAGAAGATCCTCAGCTATTCCTCCAGGTGTTTCATCATCTTGGGATTTATTGAAACCCTTTTTCAGGAATTCTTTCAGAAAATTTTCCAGGGAACCTTCAACCATCCCTTGAGAGATTTTTTTTTAGAAATTCTTTCAGAAATTGCTTCAGGTTGTTTTGCCTTTCTCCAAGAATATCTTAAGAAATTCTTAAGAAAATCTTCAGAAACAACTGCAGGGCATTTTCCAGGCATTCCTTCAAAAAATTCAATTTCTTAAGATTTTTTTTTGATTTTATTTGTTTTTATTATTAAAGAACATTTCCAGATTTGTTTTAAAATTACTGCTGCTAAATTTCCCTCCGCAAATTTATCTAGAATCTAGTGATTACTGAGCAATTTCTGATGCTTCAAGGATATTTGTCATGTTGCAAGAAATTCTTTCAGGAATTCCTCTAGAAATATGTCCAGGACTTCTTCAAATGTTTGCTTCAAAACATCCTTCAGGAATCCCTTTAGAATATTGTTTAACAGATTATGATCATGAATTCCTCCAGTACTTGTGACTGCAATTTCTGAACGAATTGCTGTAGATTTTTTTTTTTCAAGGATTCCTTCAGAAAATTCAAAATTTGTTTCTTTGATCCACAGATTTCCAGGGATTCCTGAAAATATACCTTCAGGGAACCCTTGAACAATTTCCTCAGTATTTTTTATGTGTAATTGTATAAAAAAACAATTATTTGAAAATCCGTGTGAATTATATGAAAAAATCCTGAAGAAATTTTCTGAACGTTCTCAGAAAATGTTTGTGAAGGAATTACAAGAGAAAATCCAAAAAGAAACCTGACGGACTTTCCAAGGTGTTTATGAAGGAACCCTTGGAAGAATTTTTGAAAAGTTCCTGAAGAATTCAAGAAGGAGTTGCAGACAAATTTCTGGAAATTACCTGGAAAACCCATAGTTATAAGAATTCCTATAAGAATAAAGTAATAAATATTGAGAAATATTCCTGATGAAATCCCTCACCATAAATTTTGGTTTTTCTGAAGAATGTCTGGAGAAAAACTTGAACTTCTGTAATGATTCCTGGAAAAATCTCATGAGAAAATTTCAATGCAAATTCGAAGAAGTTTAGGAGTTATTTCTGAAGAAGTTTCAGAATTTCTTATCGAATCTGATTAAAAATTCCTAAAGGTATCCTTGGGAGAAATCTATATATATAAAAATGAGTTTGAAGTCCCTTTGAGGCAACAAAACTCAGGAACGGATGAGCCAATTAGCACGACTCTTGCACGGTTCGATTCGTATTCATGGTGGCTGTGTTTATATGTATAAAAAGTTACGAAAATCAGCTAGAAAAGTAACAAAATTGATAGAGAACTGATTTTCCATGAGCTGGGAAGGAAATCAACACGACCGAAATAAAATCAATCTAGAGTGCGGTGCTATTTCGAGCTCAACAGTTGTCAAACCACCACAAGACAGCAAGACAAAGTTTGCCGGGACAGCTAGTCCTAAATAAATTTCTGAAGAAATACATGGAGGAATACCCGGAGGAACTCCTGAAGGAATCTCTGTATGAATTTCTGCAGGAATGTCTGCGAGAATACCTACTGGAATTACTGAAAAAATAACGTGAATGAACTTTGGGAGAAACTCTCATTACTAAAATAATCCCTTGAAGATTTTTTGAAGAAACCGCTGGAAGAATTTCTGACAGAAACACTGTAAAAAACCCCTACAGATATATCTGAAGACATCCCTGGAGAAATTTTCTAGTAACCTGTAAAGGGTTGTCTAAAAAAAAACAAGCAGGTTTTTTTAAGTATGGAAGAAGAAATTTTTGAAAAAAAAAACTGAACAAATTATTAAAAATATGTTCAAAGGAAGCCTACAAGAAATTTTTTAGAGAATTTTAATGAAGATTTATTTCGGTATGGCCACTTCCAAAAATTACGTTAAGCTTTGAAGAGCAAGGGGAGGGGTTCAACAAAGTGTGGCAACCCATACACAAATCTTAAATTGTAAAAAGAGTGCACCATAGGAGGAAGGGGATTCAAAATGAAGAAATCCTTTGAAACATTTAAGAAGGAACTTAAGGCATCCCTTAAATTATTTCTGAAGTATTATTTGTAAAAATATTGAAGAAATCCATGCAGAAATGCATAAAAGAGCTCTTAACTTTCGATTTCTCGCTGAAAGAATGTCTGGAATCCGTGGATGGTTTTCTGAAATAATTAGGGCGAAGAAAAAGGTCAAATTTCCTTGGGAAAATTTGATCCACGTGATCAACTATTTTCTCAGCTCCAGAGGCACGTTATCATCCAGTTGAGACATTTGGGGCGTTCCTCATGTGGCGAACTGTTACGCTGCAACGTGCTGCAACCGTTGTGAATGTACGCAGTACAATTTATCTGGACCTCAACGAAGAACCGATTCACCGATATGTGTTCCAGTCGGGGACGCCCGATTTTCTAGTCCGGTCGATTTATCCTGATCGACTGATTAGATACGATGGTCGGGCGCAATATTCCGCACATCAAGAAGACTTCATCTCCATTTCTGGCTTATGTAGATGTGGTCGTTTTGATTTTCATTATTCGTATTACTTCGTATTACTGCGTTTTCGAATGCTATTTCCTTTTGATAACTTTGATAAAATATGATTCATGAAAGTAGTTACATCTATTAAACACTCATAGAGGTAGGAAATCGGCGCAAAACCTCGAGCATCGCAAAATACTTACAACACAACGCTATATCATAACAAACCCCAACATGAACGACAGGAAGTCCAAAAATCAATTAAGGGTGACGATTGATGGCGATCGACTATCGATTCCGGGGGTCGCTGTGACACACAATACAGTAGACAAGTTGGTCAGCAGGAAAAACCGATTATTAATGATTATGGCACTCGGTGGCGACATCCAGTCAGTTTAGTGATTGCTACGGACGAGCACCAAAGACCCGACTACCTGATATGTAATGAAATTTATTATCAATTTATTGAAAAGTTTGCTCGGAAATGAAAAGCTAACCCCCCTGAGAGGCGGCCAAGCTAATGATAGGGGGCTCTCAGCACGGGTGACCGGTTTTTCGTGTATGATGTCTCATTAACCGACTGATGGGTCCGGCAAGGCTGGGATGCTGGTCAAACGGAAAAGGAAAATCAAATAATCGACTCAAAGTAGCATTGAGCGATTGGATTGATTGGATAGCGTATGGTACGGTTGTTGGAGCGAGTTGTTGAGCAACAAGTTAAACGAGAAAATCTATTAATGCGAGGAAAATTGTGTCCGATTGTGTTAAAACAGTCCCAAGCACTGGCAATGTAAAGCTTTTGAGACGGTCACTAAGAGATAGCATTATAAGGGTGAAATAAAAACTAGTCGGATAGGATTGGTCAAGAGAGCGGAAAAGGAAATAATGGAAACACTTTCATTGGCAGTGATACTTTGACGACGTTGTGTGGCTGATCAGGGCTAGTTGTTTATCTCATAAATAGTCTAATTTGCAATAAATAAGTATGTAGCAATACAAACAACAAATTTATTATTCTATATTTAGTATGCAGAGTACCATGTTCCTGTAGGTTTGACCTCTTCTAAATAGTCTGAACATTTTTATTATGACTTTAGGGCAGAGAAACAGACGTCACGCTTTGCTGGCTTCGATCAATTTTTTGAAGTTAAAATATAAATCACAAGGTTTGTTTGTTTGTTTGTTTGTTTATTTTCGACACTTGACACCAGGGTGCATTCGTGTCGCAAATCACAAGGTGTTGTTCAAACAATCAGGGATACACAGGAACTTATTTTCAAATTCTCAGATGCGAAAACTCTATTAAGATTCACCTGAGGAATTTGCTTCCGGTAATGTTTGTTCTTAACGTATATATTCGATCATCTGTGAATATCATTTGGCATTTTCAAAAATCGTCGATGACATTGACCTTGAAGAGGTCTCCACCCGGATAAAAATTAACCATAGGGTGTTCGGTGAAAACTATTCCTGCACCATACAGTGTACCAGCTACAATAAAGTGTATTGTAATATAATGGTTTGTTCGCTGTGCATATACATCCGATCTTTATGTAACAATATATTATACAGGTTTTCTTACATTTGAACCATTTACTTTTCTAGAATATTATTTTTCCGTGCATTTTAATTTTATTTTTTTCAGTTTTAGATTTTTTTCTTGCTTTGTTTTGTTGATATTCGTGACTTTTTTGATGCAAAGGAAAGGAAAAAAAAGGGAATAAGTTGAAACATCAATTTAAAGTCAATAAAATATTTAAATAAGTGGTAAACCAGGACTGCAGATCCAAGAGATATGGCAGGCTAGGTATGTAGAGTGCGATGAGAGGAATACGAATGTACACTCCCGATCAAAAGTTTGGGGTCACCTCCTCAAAAACATGTCATTTTTTAAGCCCATGTCTCCGCCAATTTGCGTCCGATTTCAAAACCCTAGGTTTCATTCAAAAGATAATAAGTCATGATTTAAACATGATTTAAAAAGAACTTTTTTTTTAAATTTTCTAAAAAATGAATATAAACTTACGTCAGTGTCGCTGGAAATTGGGTCGACCAAATTTTAAGATGAGAGCTGTAATACAACCTATTTTCTATTAGCTTTCAACTACTTTTTACCGAACTTGGCTAAAAATCTAGGAAAAAAGTTATTAAGTAAATTATAGGATGCCTTGATGCCATCGGCCAAAAGTTTGGGGTCACTATCGTAAAACATGGAAAAGTTATTGTTGATATCTTTGTCATCTTTCATTCAATTTTAATTCTTCTTGGCTTATTAGAAACATAATGACTGATACTTACTGCATAGACATTGAACCACACATATTTGTTGAAATTTACTTATTAAAACTTAACGTAAAGTTGCCTCATTTTTTTAAATGTGGTGAAATGTGTTAACTTTACATAACATTTTTATATACAAAAATCGTTAAATACGTTAAGTTAAAGACATCAAACGTAAATTTAGCTTATTAACTTTGAAATGAGCCAAAATGAATTAAAATTGAACTATAGATGACGAAGATATCACCAAATCACTTTTCCATGTTTTACGATAGTGACCCCAAACTTTTGGTAGATGACATGAAGAATTAATTTACTTTTTTCCTAGAGTTTTTAGCCAAGTTCGGGAAAAAGCAGTTGAAAGCTAATAAAAAATAGGATATATTACCGCTCTCATCTTAAAATTTGGTCGACCCAATTTCCAACGACACTGCCGTAAGTTTATATTCATTTTTTAAAAAAATGGCAACTTTGGGTTAAGTCTACATACAAATTTTTTTGAAAAAGTTTCTTTTAAATCGTGCTTAAAGTTTCTTTGACTTATTATCTTTTGAATGAAACCTAGGGTTTTGAAATCGGACGCAAATTCGCGGAGATATGGGCCTAAAAAATGACATATTTTTTTAGGGGGTGACCCCAAACCTTTGATCGGGAGTGTAGGTGAACCCGGAAAGACGCAGGTCAGATTACCGTAAATCAGTGGATGAGTTCAACACTATTCTTTCTGTATCTGCATTTAAGGAAGTTTTGTCCCCTTCTCTCAGTTGAACTTGCGTTCGACCACAACCGAATCAAATGCGATTGACGAAATTTATCTTTGGCGTAGAGCCATCTTTAACATATGGACTGGACTGGACACTGAATCTACTTCTAATATAGGTTCGTCTGCGGGTTCGCTTTTTGACATAACTTATATTTGAATCAAACTTGACAATTTTCTCATGAGTTGTTATGTATTTCAAACTTAAATAAGTCAAACTGGAGCCTCATTATTACAATAACGGTTAAACACGCTGTAATGATACTTATATACACTACCCGCCATAAGTACGGACTCAGAAAAAGTATTGCAACAATATTGCATCACTCTGATTCACCTCGATATCTTTAAAACTATAGTTTTATAGTCTATAGAACACCTACAAAAATGCAACCTTCGAAAAAGTTGTTGCTCTTGAGCTTTTGAATAACTTTGCTGAAGACAGCATCTTTGTAAGTCTTCAGGTTTTGGAGATATCGAGGTGATTCAGGGTGATGCAATATGTTGCAATACTTTTTCTGAGTCCGTACTTTTGACGGGTAGTGTACCTCGTCACCCACTTCATGCAACTACATTACAGGCCAAACATTTCAATTGGTCCTATCTGCATTTGAGAGGCTCTCTTTGTTCACTTTCTCTTTCAATTATTGCAATGTAATGGTACACTTTTCAACTATTTTTGCAATACGAATCAAAAGACGATTGTTTTGACCATCGTTCAATGCAAGGAGACAATTATAAAACAAATACAATGCTGAGATCGAAAGAGAGGGAAACCGAAGAGAGCCTCCTATTTGCAGATAGGACCTTTATACATGTTTGGCCTGATTAGTGGTCTAATAACACTTAGCGCGCTCGGCATAGTTCCATCATGCCGCTCAAAATGTTGCCACAAATAATGCTTAGTTTGCAAAACCCAGTTGTCTGGTTGGTGGGGCATGGGAGCCTAAGCTTCAACTGTTAATGCAATCAAAGACTACTCAGACTTAGACGTGGGCGATCCTATATAGGGATGTCCAAGAAGCTCTGGAGAATTCCCAAAGCGTATTCTAATAATGTTGAACTTGATAGGTTCTAGTCCGCACTATCAGAGATAGTTCTATTTAACATTATTTTCAGGTTAGTTTGGATGCCATTAACAGGAGGAACTTGACAAAATAATACACCCAAACCTTATTTTACGTCCACTATTGGCATAGCGAAATTAAATTCTACTGCCAAAATTATAATTAAAATAGATATTTTTATATTTTTGTACACTTATTGTAATCACGGAGATGTGAGTTCCATTTGTGCGATTCGGTCGTCGGGATGACAGCGAAGCATGCTGCTCGGTCGGATGGTTCCTCGCCATCAAAAAGCGTCGTCGTCGTCGTTGAGTGGTTTGTGTGTACGTGTGTGACTCAACCTGAAGAAGTTTAGTTCCATTTGTGCGATCCGGTTGGATGAGTGATTTAGAAGAGGATGAGTGTGATTTAGGAAGCAAAGTGGAAACGCCGCTTTTTTCATTCGGATCGGCCGCGTCGTCGTCGCTTTAATTGTGCACATAGTCGTACCCGCGTGTAGTCGGTTAAGTGTGATTTAGGAAGCAAAGTGGAAGTGGAAGTAGGGGGATTAGGGGCATAATGGACACCCGGGGCGAAATGGACACCCCTGTTTTTGCCGAAATCGTTGACTTTTATGTAAAACTTTTAATGCATAAGTGTAAAGGAACAAGTCATTGTTCTATTTTTCAAAAATACCATTTATATTGCTCCAAAATAACCTAAATATCATTTAAATTGAAACAAGTTTTTCATATGGTGAAATTCTTATAATTTCGAAGCAACAGCAAATAAGGTATTGTGAGTGTTGGAGTGTGTCCACCATAAGAACAAGTGAATTGTTACCTTATCTACATGTATACGAAGATTTAGCAATGGATGAAGTATTTTATTTTTGATCACAATTTACTTAAAATAGCAATTTTAATGTTGTAGTCGATTCGGGGCGAAATGAACACTGGCAATTACGAATGGATGTATGTGCATTGCATACTGTTAGGCGTTTAATAGAGTTTGGAAAAAATCAATCCGATTATTTTAGCCTAAAGTTTATTTAATTAACTTTGATGTTATGTAAACTCATCTAAGATGGAGTATTCTATCTGTGGTATTGATCTCCGTAGGCAAATTACTTAACTGGTCGACGTAACCAAAGAATTAGCATAAAATATGCAGGGGTGTCCATTATGCCCCGATGGGTGTCCATTTCGCCCCGTACCTTTCCTGAAAGCCCTGGAAAACACACGGTTTACAATTCATTATTTCTTCACAATAAAGACATTCTACCTGCTGTAAATGATTGAAAGGCGTAGGAAACAAGTTAAAGTTGAAAGTCAACTGATAGTATGATTAGTTTTACTCTGTTTTACAGGCCTAAAGTACTCATTTGCTTAGGGTGTCCATTATGCCCCTAATACCCCTAATGTCATTTCGATGACAAAGCCAGTTAGTAGAAGGTGCTACAATACATAAGCACTGGACACTTGGATGGATATTTATCGGTGAGCTCGTTTCATTCTATCATATTAATTAATAATTATATAACATTATGCTGTTTTTTATGTATTTACCTAACAAATACTGAAAAGTTCGTCACGTTATGTTTCGGCGCTAGTTTCCAATGAACTTCTTGTTGATAATAAATATATTTCATTCATTTTTTTGTTTTTACAATATGCAATTTGAATGGTTCGTCATCTTCGGTGTCGACATGCTTGATTCAAAATAAATACGCGTTTTGATTTAAATAGGTTGCATGAATCACATGACTTACCAAAGTGAATCCACCTCATATGACTTTTCCCCTCCCCACTTACAAAAACTCCTTCCCGTGACAATCGTGGAGAAGATGAGGTGATCTCGGTCTCTAGTAGCAACGTACGTCACACTAACATTCCTTTCCTTCCTCGATGACCGTAAGGACGTGGCCGGCGCCGTTATTGACTTAAAAAGCATTGAATTCTCGAAAATGCACATTGAGAGCGGTAGCTACTCCCAAGCTCCGATTGTTGTTTCCTTGTGCAATTTCGATTATTCTGGTCAATCACGGAGTAGCAACTACGAATTGTACGGTCATCTATGCTCATGCTCATGCTCATGCTCATGCTTATTGTAATCACGGAGATGTTTTAAAAAATATAAAAATATTGAGTTTGCTCTTTGTCTTGGCGGTAAAATTTTTTGTCGCTTAGCCAAGCATGGACGTAAAAAAGGACAAGGTATATAAGTAATATAACATTATATGGTTTATGTAATGTAAAACAACACAAAATAACAAAAGAAATCCATTCCAAAACCATTTGATTAAATGTATAGTCAGTAGTGAAATTACAATTAAAAACAATATATGTTCGGTACATTTTATTTTTTGAAACCATACATGTAACATACTGTTGGCTGTTGGGCTCGTTTAGAAGTTAACCATCAATGTTAACTTCTTTTCCCGATCAGCCTAGATAGCTGTGTAGTGTCGGTAGTGGTTGTCTCAATTGGCTAAGAATAACACTACGGACCACCTGTTCCGGGGGTAAAAGTCCACCAAACAGGGAACCCCAATCCAAGGTGTTAGGCGACCCGTGCTGATGGATGAATGGTTGTGGGGGTTTAAAATATGCTCGATCTTTAACGGAGCCCGTAACGTAGGTAGATCGCCTTTATGTGTTGCGCTACGGTTCAAGATCTACCAAACCGAACCCTAGTAACATCCAGTTTGTCAAGTTGGGGTAATGTGTTTTGGTAATAAGGATTCATGGTACAAAGTCCTTGTTACTGGTGACAGTTTCTAAAATTGCATTTATTCTGCCTTACTGATTGTTAAAGAATCGGACCACCCAAGACTACACTTGACGTTAGGAAAACAAACATGCTTTACGTATCTAACTGCGTACTAACCTATCAAGGACTGTTAAGTTCTGGTAATTCAAGGACTCACTCCTCTCCTCTTCTTGGCGTAACGTCCTCTCAAGGACTCACGTGCGTTCTTATCGTAGAACACATTCTCTAATTTGACAGAGTTTTGCAACTAGCCTAAAGTCCCGGGTTTTTCTTGGTTGTCCTGGGACTAAACTAGAAGCAAGACATGGATGGGGCTAGAGCTCCGATGCATGGATAAATATCAGTACCACCGTTTTGTTTGGTGTATGGTATGGTGGTATGGTTTTGCAAAAATATATATATGGAGAAAAATATTTTTTGTATTGTTACGATACTGTAAAATCTTATTTATTTACAATTCACTGTATGGTGTCACCATTACATATTATTGTTTTTGTATTTTTATTTTTACAGTAGTGCCTATTGTAAAAATATGGTTCTAAATAGAACTGTTACAATACAACGTTTGGTTTTTCTACAGTATTTTTATTGGGGCGGTTAGCCTAGTGGTTGGCTTTGGATCGACAATCCGGAGACGGCGGGTTCGATTCCCGTTCCGGTCGGGAAAATTTTCTCGACTCCCTGGGCATAGTGTATCATTGTACTTGCCTCACAATTTACAAATTCATGCAATGGCAGGCAAAAAAGCCCTTCAATTAATAACTGTGGAAGTGCTCAAAGAACACTAAGTTGAAGCGAGGCAGGCCAAGTCCCAGTGGAGCCGTAGAGCCATAAAGAAGAAGAAGAAGAAGAATTGACCTTAAACATTAAATTCAAAACAGTTTTTTGTTGACTTTCTTGTAGGACTGGTTTAGTCTTACAAGATTGCCAGATATTATATTTTCAGATTCTCCTTCTGAAGTGAGCTCTGGGTAATGAAATCTAGATTAGTCAAAATGACATTTTCAGCACTGCTGGGGATAGGAATTACACCCATGACAATCCGCTTATTTATGAAGCAAACGTCTGATCAATTCAATCGACTTTAGAAAATTCTGTTTGAAGCCAGTAGCAAGCCTTATCGTAGCTGACAATTTTAAACTAGTATCCAGTCAAAACTTACCTCTTCTAGCAATCTTATTTATAACTAAATCTCGTCAGCCTACAGAGATATCAGATATGTAATAAAGCAGCGTGTGTTGCAAACGCGATAATTGGGCAAAAAGCACGTGGAACCACCCACAGCAACACCAAATGCACCAAGCTCTCCATGCAATTTATGCATGCAACCTTATTGCATCGCCCCCGGGTGAAGAAATTCCAATAATAACAGTAATAATCGCTTCTGCTACTGCTTCCATGTGCACACCCGACCTGACCGGTGGGGCTTCGATTTATTGCCTCAACAACGATCAGCAAATAAGTGATTGTCACTCACAGCTTTATTACTGTGGTTGCTCTCTTCCAGCAGTCACATACTAAGGGTGCAGACCGAATGCACAAAGCATGAAATGCATTTTTTCTTCCATGATTCCATGCGACAACGACGACGCGACAAATTGATGCTCTACTACCCACCCCACCACCACGCGGTGCTATGCGATCACGTCACGATCGTTGCCTACTTCCATTCATGTTTTCATTCATATTTACATGACTGCGCCTTAGACTGTGCCCCACCGGAGATGCTCCAAAGAGTGCAAGTCTGCCTACACTTGCAAACAAACACAATAATGAGATTGAGATGGCATAAAAGGTGCGACTATTAGGAAAGGTACGAGTAAATTTGTACGCACATCCAAGATATGCTAAAATACAAATAATAAAAAAAAATATCAAAGAATACTAAATATTTTTAAACATAATTAGTTTGGCGAAATTGGTGGTTTGACTTCATCTTCTGATAACTTATGTAATGTATATTATATTAATATCAATATATGAAGCCATCCTTTCAATGTTGAGAAAACTTTTCAAAAATTTTCAAAGCAATGAATAATGTAGACATTTGGAATCTTTAAGGATATGTGACGGCTTTTAATAGAGCATCAACCGATGTACTTCCACAATAGGTTTGCTTGTACTAAATGATTAGCAGCTTTTGTTCAATAAGTTTTTACCGGAGCTTATCTAAAGCTTTCTGATGGACTGTATGCAGAATACCCTAAAGCCTAGAGATAAGTAAGTATACGAAAATGTTATACCGTGAGTCATTTCAGACACTACTAGAAGTAATTACACGGAATTCTTTGAGTCAATTCATATTTCTAGAACAGTTCAGAGAACAGCCTGAAACGAATTCATGAAAAAAATAGAGACATCTATGAGTGCTTTTGGAAACTTCCAGAGGCAATTAAAGATTCTTTGCTTGATTATTTTAAGAAAATTCTGAAGAAGACCCTTCCATAAAAAAATATTTAAAAATACTGAATGATTTCTTTGCCACATCAAATTTATAGAGGAATTCTTAACAAACATTCAAAATTTTGAATGTCTAATGTAATTCTTGACTAAACATAAATAGAACTAAATATGTAAATTGATGTTTTTGAAATCGTTGACTAAATAAAACAATTTTATAAAAAAAAATACAAATAGGGGAACTGAACCCATCTTAAAGATAGTGCTCCCATTTGCATCCTTCCTAAAACGAAGCTATTAAACCCTATTTGGTTTGTTTCCTATTTTTGTACTGTTTGGGCCAAATAGTGATGGATTCCGAAATTTCTCTAGAAATTAATTCCGAGATTCTTCCTTCTGTGGTTTTTCCACAAATTTATCCTAGGGTCTCTCTAGGATTTCCCTCTGTGATTCCTCGGTCAGCTTCCAGGAGATTATTCTGAGAATCCTTAAAGTTTCCGCCTGAAATTCCTCCAGAAGGTATTCCTGGAAAAATGGAATCCATGAAGAAATTGTTGGAGAAAAATCAGTTGGAATTTGCTGGAGTAATTCCTCAAAGAAATCCTGTAGAAACTTCAATTCTTGAAGCAATCGCAGAAGTAGTTCCTGAAATAATCCCGGAAAAAGCTCCTGGAAAAATTCTGGAGAAATTATTGTAGGATTCCTGAAACGATCTAAAACGAATTCCTCAAGAAGGAACTCCGGAAGGAGTCTCGTATGGAATTCCTGGGTTGAATCTCAGATTTTGGAGTGAGTTTCTGAAGGAATCTCTGATGGAATTCCTGAAAAGTTCCCCGAGAGAACTCCTGGAGGAATTCTGGAATAAATCCCGGTTGATAGTGCTGGAATTTTCAGGAATATTTTCCAGGAATATTCTGGAAGTTAAAAAAACTTGAAAACATTTTTTTTAAATCTATTAGGACAATCTAGTATGAAATTTCTGGAGGACTCCTTGAGAAATCCCAGTAGAAATCCCCCGAAGTCCCCGAAAAATATCTCTGAAGGAATCCTGAAATGAGTTCCTGGAGGAACATTTTAGGAATACAAGAAGGTATCCTAGAGGGAAATTGTGAAGGAACCCCAAAAAGAATCTTGGATTAAGCTCTCTGAGGAATCACAGAAGGGAATCCTAGAATAAATTTGTGGAACAACCACGGAATAAAAAATGCTGGAGGAATATTAGAAAAACAAAATGCCGGGGTAATCCTAAAAGCAATTTCAGGAGGAATCTCGGAATCAATTTCTAGAGAAATTTCGGAAAGATTTTGAATTAATCTAGAAGACAAGAGCTTCTAAAGGAATCCCAGATGAACCTCTTTAGGAAACTCCTAGAAGAACCCCAAAAGGAACTTCTGAAGGAATCTCACCCAAGAACTCACTGGGAATTCCATAAGAAACTCCTAGAGGAGTACTGGAACAAGTTTGTGTAGAAATCGCGGGAATTTCAAGGCGAAATTCATATGGAATCCTGTAGGCCTATAGTACAACTCGAAATACTGACAAATCCACAAACCACCAGCGCTTTGAAGGCTGTGTGTGATATCATTACAGCTAGAAGCTGTAATAAGGAAACTGTTGGTATACCAACACGGCTTGTCGGATGTAAACATCATTGTCAAAACAAACTTTAAGCGGGATATTGACCAATCCAAATTCTTGTGTGGTAGTGGTTTATGTTCAAATTTCCCATGTTAATCTATCTGTAAGAACTTTGTAAACATCTTTTGTTCTCACGTATATGGATAGGCTTGCAGTAGATTTCGTGACACTTTTTTTGGACAACTCAATATAGCTACTACCAATGTTCTGAATTTCATAGATTAGGCCCCTCGGACAGAGTGGTGTTTGTGATCAAGGAGAATACATTTTACTAAGGTGGCGCAGATAAACATTGCAAACCACTGGATGTCTCTTCCATTCTTCTGGTGTTCTTATGGAACTGAAATATTATCGTCGCATCACCAAATCGAAGTCGTCGCTAGAAGCACATGCGAAGTTGCAGCTGCGAAGTAAATTTGAATCTATTTTTTCTGTTGCGCATCATTAGACTAATTAAGAGCAACAATATGCACTAATCCAAATTGAGTTGCGACATTTCTAAGTAGGTTAAAAATCAATTTTCGCACGTTCGGTCACTTCGTATTTCGACCAAAAGCATAATAGTGACGTCACTATTTTAGTTGCATAAGAACACCAGAAGAGTGGAAAAGACAACCAGTGGTTTGCAATGTTTATCTGCGCCACCTTAGTAAAATGTATTCTCCTTGGTTTGTGATATGATATTTTTGAAGTAGTAGTCGTGTCATGTCAACTTCGGCAAGCCGAAATCGCTCGAAGTTGCCGAAGGTGACGTCACGTTCTAGAAGCTGCGAACAAATGTTCTGGCGAACGTGACGTCGCGACCATCAGATCGGTATGTTTACATATTTTTGGCGACAAATACAGGCAAACATATACGTTCAACCGGACCTGTGAATAATTGACCTGTAGCTACTACATAAGTACTTTACTGTTATCCATATCTGTGCTGTGAAATTATTTGGGTTGCTTTCATTGCACTCCGGAAGATTTACCGGAAGATGTGCAAATCGAATAAGAGCCCCAGCCAATAAAATACCTCCTTTTATACAGTACGTTTTGTGATGTTGCCAAATACACAAAACAGCAGCGCTTCATAGCTGTTTAAAAAACACTCTTTGAACTGGATGCTGTGACGAAGAACCTGTTGGTGCAGCCACACAGCTTGTCCAATGTAAACATTATTGCGTTTGCCGTTTCACAAGCTTTTGCAGCAATTTAGCACAATTATTATGCCTTGTCTGGAGTAAAACAAACGAACTCAAAACGGGCTATTTTATATGCTACTTACATATATAGCAGTGTGGCAGCGAGGACATCATCGGAACCAGTGGACACATAGATCGGGAGTTCGATTCCAAGTAGCGGCAAATACTTTAATTATATTCCATTTTAAAAGCGATAATTCCAGTTTTCACATGTATTGCGTCACGGTATCTATAACCTAATCAGCAACTGTGAAAAGGCTAAAAAAAAGCGCCTTCTCAAGATGTTATTCAGTTGGTGGTTACAAGAGCCGAGAGAAGAGCTATGACTTGGTGACATACACGGGAAAAAATCTGATCCAGTTATCATGAATCATAAATCATGTTATTATAAATTATGCCAGTTTATTAAATCATGATCTCAAATCATGAAATCATTCTCTGAGCTACTATTATGATGATTCAGAGCAACCATTCTCATGAGCTCGAAATCATAATTCTAGCATGCGTTACACTTGTGGCGCACCGGGCGCACCTGTCAAATCGTGGTACACAAACTAGTGGTTAGGAGTAAAATACAATTTGAAAATTCTTTGATTTCAATCAGTTAAATAATTACGTTCAACATATTCTAATATCGCTTGAGAACTACCGGTAAGTAGACAAATGAGACTTATCTTGTTTAAAATCAACAAACAAATTTTCCACAAATCAGCACCCGATTTCGCTGCCGTTCTGGCCGATCATTTTCCCCGTCCCGCTGTCGCTGTTTTCAGTTTCGCCAACGTTGTCGTCGTGCTGCTACCGGTAGTAACGGTCCCGCTTTCACTGTTCCCGATTCTGTAAGTGCTGCCGCATTAGCTGCATTCAACTTTCGGTAAGTGAAAAAAGCCCAAACTTGTTTGAAACCAACGAAGATTGATTTTATTTTTCACATTTAGCGCCCGATTTCGTTGTCTGATTTGAGCATTACGGTTTTTATTCCCGCCGCCGGTGTTTCTGTTCCGGTCAACTGTTTCAGTTTCGCACATCAGTTTGCCTCCGAAGTCAGAATTCTACGTAGAGTTTGTCAGGTATGTGAAACATTTTCAGTTGTTTTTGCGAAATTGAAATTATAGCCCCGCAACTGTAGGCTGCCTCTGTCAATAACCATTTCACAATTGTAGGGTTTTTCTATTACCGGCACAACATGTAAACAAAATTGTGCATTACCCAAATTCAAAACGAAAAGACCGTTTTCGTCCACTTTATCCACCTGAATCAGATACCTTATTGCGTGAACTTATTGTTAACAGTGATCGTTGTGAAGATTTTCTGCCGGAAAGTTGATTTTGAACGAGTTTACTGCACCTAGTCCAGCACCAATTCTCGGCACCAGTGCCGAACTTCCAGCAAAATCAAATGGGAAATCACTTCGGCACCCATCTTTGTGCTGCCGAAGTGCACTCTTCTGCGCAAGCCCGTGCACAAGGGAGGGGTTTTGGGGGTTAAACCCCTCCCATTGACGATGTTCCATATACTAGGGGCCACTCCGCCTTTTACCAAAATTAAGAAAAACCCCTCCCTTGACGCCGTTTCTGTGCACGGGCCTGCTTCTGCGTGTAATATCTGGACGAACATTTGAAAAGGGCCTATCTGCTTTGCGTAAACAAACATGTTTTTGTCTCTGTAGGGCCCATCTGCATCCACCCACGCACGTCAACACCCTTATCAGAAAGAGTGTTCTTCAAGCTATCTGTTAAGGGTGTTGATGTGCGTGGGTGGATGCAGATGGGCCCTACAGAGACAAAAACATGTTTGTTTACAAAAAGCAGATAGGCCCTTTTCAAATGTTCGTCCAGATATGTAGTTGTTTTGAGCACTGTGCGGCTTCAGAGTGAACGTGTAGCTCATTGACTGTAAATCCCGTTGCGGAAATATTGCGGGAGATGATTACCTACGGAAGTGCGTTTGGAAAATATGCGGCAAAAGATATTTTGATTTGTTTAGCTGTGAGGTGCCGGTAATTGACGCGGATTCCCAAGTAGTTCGAAACCCTATATCGTGCGGCAACGCGATGTTGGGATCTAGCGATGTGTGTGCTTGAAAGGGGTGATACACAAATTATGTCACGCAAATATCGATCTTTTTCAACCCCCCCTGCCCCCTATCTCACACTTTTTGTATGGGACCTCACATTTTTTTGTATGGGTCGTAACGTTTTGCAAAACCCCCCCTACCTCCTAAAAGCGTGACGTAATTTGTGTACGGCCCCAAAGTACAAACTGGGACTTTCATGAATCCCGTAAAAACAGCTCTCACTAGTGAAAATTATGCTAGTTTGGGGGAGTTCTTAATCATAGATTTGAGAGTCTTCCACAAATTATATTGGAATCTTTTTTCTTTGCATCATTACTTTATTTTTTGCAATATTTTTTTTTGTATTAAAATCTTGCGCAATTGGTAAATGATTCTCTATTACATATTTTTTTTTTTTCAAAAACTTCGAATCGGTCCGTTATATATTCTTATTTTGCACTTTAATTTCACCAGAGTTATGGATCAATTGGAATACATCACTCTTAACGGACCTCTGCTGCCAACAACAACATATGCGTCAACTTCATAATCTCATGGGAGTATGAGGTGAATTTATTCGTAATTTTTATCAGTTTGAAATCAAGATTATGGATAGATATTTATATATGGTAGTTTAGATAATATAGTTTATTTATATGCGATATTTTATTTTACATTTTATTTCCTGTTGTATAGATGAAGATCAGCTTAACGCAAGAGAATGGCTGCTATACGGAAGATCTCCAATCGACTTGCTACGTCTGAAATGGGATGCTTGCTACGTATTGCGAAGGAGTGATATAGATAATGCGAAAGATCTTGTAGAGATCTTGCATCTGTATCCTATTTTCAAAGACCCAAAAGCAGCATTTCTAGTAATTGTTTTATTGGACAAACATATTAGTCATATTTTCAAAACATTAACTATTTACAGATTGAGCTTGATTTCGAAAAGATGTTTCCTGGAACGACAAGCAACTTCTACACCTGGTTTCCTATGTTACATCAGAAATTGAACAATCTGATCAAAAGTGCGGTATCAAAAGACAAGGCATATCAACCGTTATACGAGGCATATCAGAAGGCAACTGACGGACAACGAAAAGATTATTATCTATGCATGCTGCTGCCGGTAATTATACAAACGAACTATCGGGTTAAAGGCAGCTGGAAACCTTCTGTAAAAGAGACGCAAGATAGTTTCATTTTGGAAGTGCAGGTGAGCTGAATAACTTATTTTAATTCGACTATGATGAAGAATAAAACTACATTCAAAGACATAATTCTGTTATGGAAAATCGTAGTCAAGTACAATTCGTTCTAGATGTGACCTGTCAAATCTCGTTATCTTTTGTTTACGGTAACAACGCTCAATATTATAATATACAAAATAGTGGCAATTTTACATATGGTAATTGTTGCGACTGCAACAAAAAAGGCAAATTCCGGATCTTTGAACGATGTTTATTTGGGCTGACATTCTCGGCACGCCGTTAAAAAACTCCTGACGAATAGTTAATTCAAACAGTAGCATAAGTTTGTGCGTAGTAGAACTTGTAAGCCATGATTATCTGATTATTGAAATATTTCATGAAATAATCCAAGATTGCCTTGGTGATCACGACGTTTAATAAGGATAACAATTAATCAGTGGTTTACGCTGTTAGGTGAATCCCCCTATTGTGTTTTTGGTTAGGTTTAGTTCACATTAGTTGAATATGCTCCGAAATACCTGTCTTGGGAGACAAGAGATTTCTACTGCTGGCTGGTATTTGTAATCTTAGTTTTTTGTGATAATAATCTGTCTTTTGTGTTCAAATTTATTTGAAAAACTATAGCTTTTAGCATCGTAATTCATGTGCACCAACTTGAGCTAATTCATGTAATACCAGATGTTTTACTAAATAAATTCATGTTACCACGATAGAAGCAATTTTTAAGTCATTATAAGGTATATTTTAAGGAGAAAATAGTTTTTAAAGGAATCAAAATTCAAACATAAAGTTTTGCTTTGATATCAAGAGCTGATTGCGATTTTCGAGGAGTTACTTCAAGTTAGTAAACATAAGATCCCCATTGAAGAACCACCATCGAATAGTTTTGATATTAGGTTCATTGTAATAAATTATTCACGAGTTGAAAAGTATGCAACAAATTCAGCTTCTATTTGTCACCAACAAAAAAAAGTCGAGATCATGTATTTATCTGTTACAAGTTGGAATAAAGAATAATTGCCTTGCCTTCTTTCTTGCTTAATGTTTAGTGTCTCTTTTGTCTGGCATATTTTTGCCCGTGCAGTTGAATCCCGGATTTTTTCGCCTAGCAAAGTTGGATTTTTCTCCAAATCCGTGCGTTGGACCTAACTTCGGAAGTGGTGCGCTGTATAGCGGACCAGATTTACTATACAGCGTACCACTTCCGAAGTTAGGTCCGATGCATGGATCTGGAGAAAAATTCAACTTCACTAGTCGAAAGCTCCGATTTTCAACTAAATTGAGAATATATTCCCTGGCTGGCAATATTCCTAACCGAAACTGTTAGACCTGCAATTCCAACCAATCCAGTAAAAAGATTGGTTGGAACGCCCGAACCAGTTCGAAGAAGTGTTAGAAGTTCTATGTTATGAACAAATTCTAGGGTTGTCCGTTGCAAGGCTTCATGGTGGGTGGGTGGTATGTTTGAGATGAAACACAAGTATTTCAAAAAAATCACAACCATACCTGCATCAAGAAAGAACATTTCCCTGACCATTTCAATCAAGGATCAATTTAAAATGGCATACAACGTGATGACAAAAAGAATAAACTTTGGACCGTTACTGTAACAGCTCACCGAAGGAATTAGGTTTTATCAAAATACTATTGTTCGAATGCTACGACATGTTATGTTAGGAAAAACGCCAATCAAGTCAGGAAGCACATTGATTATCAAATCCGAAAACTATGTTTTCAACGAAGTAGGACATATTATAAAAAACAATTTAGTATGTATTATTGCCCATCGTGAATTAAATTAGCTTACTGATATTTTTCTCGTTCTTACATATTCTCTGTAGGATTCACGATGTTTTTGGACAAGCTTTAATTTAATTCATTTATGTATAGATAGATAGATATGTTCAAAATAACGCAGAGTTTTACCGTTTATCAATGTTGTCTTTGAATGTAACTTTATTGCTTTATAAATAATGCTTTATAACTTTATTATTTTCTTTTCTTTTTATATAGACACCTGGCGATATAGAAGTAAAAATAGAACAGCGACTGAAATCACTTAAAGAGAAATTTGGAGAAACGTCCCTCCAATCACAAATTGTCGCTGTGGGCACCGATGAGTCACTGAGGGCCGCATTGGTAATTTTTGGAGGAGCAGAATATGCAGCGGAAAACATTGTGCATGCTGTGTGCATGTGCATGCATATTACATATGTGCTTAATTTGCAATATGCTCCGGACTGCAAACCACTATGGCTGTTCATACAGTCATATTTATTTAAAATTCCAGCGTCCATTGTAGAGCTTCCGAAGAGCACACGGGACATGCTGAAGGCCATCGACAACTAATCGATTAGTTTTTTTCTTGATTTCTTTTAATTAACTCCAATATCGAATTTGGAAAATACAAATAATGAACTCAAACTCAAAAATTGTTTAAAATGAATAATGAAATAGTGATGTTCGACGTATCCGTTTCCAAAATTCAAACTTTTATAATATTATTATTAATCTAGGTTCAAATAGAAACATAAGCAATGCGCACTCGAAATTATGATTTCAGATCACAAAAACGTGATTTGATTTCATGGCCCTAGTAAAACTAACCAAAATCATAAGCAATGCGCACCCGAAATCTTGATTCCAAATCCCCAGAACATGATTTGAAATCATGGTCCTATCAAACAAACTAAAATTTAAAAAAAAATGCGCACCCTTAATTATGATTCCGGATCTCAAACACATGATTTCAAATCATGGTCCTAGCAAACCGACTAGAGCCATAAATGTTGCGCACCCGAAATCATGATTCCAAATCCCAAGAACATGATTCAGCTTCATGATCATTGCGAAAACATAACGCTTTGGTTGCGTTACGGGAAAATAAAACAAGATATCATGATCTGGAATCATGGTGTATTTTCATAAAGTGAAAAAACACTAGGCTCCAGAAATCATGAGTCAAAATCGCGATTTAGGGAGCAGATTTTTACCCGTGTAGAAGCTACTCGCACAGCACATACATGTAGATTAAGTTCGCCAGATTCATTGTGCAACACAATCATTCAGCATCAAGCAGTATTGAGGACGCTTTGTTGACGTTTACATTCACAAGACGCGACGCGAGGCAAGCCATAAACACTTATCGTTGTTACCCGGGAAGAGCTTAATGGCAAAAGAATAGCAAATTTTACCATTAAAACAGAATGTTTGAATGGCAAAATGTGTTATTTGTTTGTTTGAAATAAGAGTTAAAATAACAAAAATAATAACAAAATTTTGGTAGCAGAAAAGCTTAAAAATAACTTATTTTGCCATTGTAATAACAAAGTAATGGTAAAGCATGCGGATTAAATTGAAGAACAAAATAAGTTATTATTGAGATATTGATAACAAAATAAGACCCAAATTAACTGTTATCGGTGAATAACAAAATATGACATTCTTGAGTTATTGATAACAGAATAAGAACAAATTTAGCTGTTTATGTAGCGATCTTAATAATGGTAGGTTTAGTTGTTCAAATTCAATTTTAAAATAACGGTAGATTCAGTTATTATTTCAAAGTAGCGAGATACGTCGAATTGAAAAGTTATGCTTGAAATATACAATATACAAAGAATAAAATATGTAATAATGCCTAATGTTTATAAATAATTTCTCACAATATCAAAATAATGGCAAATTTAGCTAGGAATGTAAATTAAGTTATTGTTTTGATATTTCATACAATTCAATATAAAAGGTGCAAAATTGCAAGTTTTACCATGATAGTAATTTTTGTTATTGATGTGTTATTTGGCATTATTCATGAATAACATATCAATGACAAGGTTTGCTATGATTGTATATTTTGCTATTGATTTGCCATTTTAAGTTTTTCATAATAACAGAAGAATGGCAAAACGAGATATGATGGCAAAACCAGTTATTATTTTGTCCTTTGTTTGCCATTAGCCTCTACCCGGGACAATCGTCAAAGGGTTTAAAATTAACCTTTTCTGTCGACCGGTTTCGGGCGCGATTTTGCCCATCTTCGGGACAATGTCCGACTAATTCCGTGTTGACGTATGATGCTCGTACTCGTCCAGAGAAGAGAATTTATTTACTGTTGTTATCCACCAGGTTGAAGAGACACGATGCGATGGGGGGATCATCTTCGTTCATCAATGGCCCCTTAGTGTTGGTGGTGAGCATCGATTCCCATGCGTTGAGGTGTAAAGCATTTCTCACTTAAGCATTTTCCCAACTTATGTTGTTGCTGGATGTCGCCACGCTAATTCAGCCAATCTTTTCTTGACCATTGAGTTGTCAAAAAAAAGTCTCACGAAACCTACTGCAAGCCTATTTATATACGTGAGAACAAAAGATTTTTAAAAAAGTTCTTACAGATAGATTAACACGGGAAACCTGAACACAAACCACTACCACATAGGAATTTGGATTGGTCAATTGTAAGAACGATAAGTGTTGTCTTGTGTCGCGTCGCGTCGCGTATTGTGTGTGTCGTGTAGTTCTTACGTTAGTGCAACTGTAAAGTGAATTGTGACAAATACGGTTGTACCATAATTTTCAATTATCCTATGTACCATATTGTCAAGTAGAAGGTGTGACGCAAATTGAATTGATATTGTGACCAAAACAGACATAAAGTTGATGAAAATAGAACTCGAGGGACAATCTTTTAATTTTTTACTTTAAATACCAGTTGACAATATTTTGATAGAAAAGCTAATATATGAAATAGTAATTTGGGATCAAATTCCCAGATAGAGCAAAATGGCAAATGAAGCGAAAATTTTACCATGAAAATAGAATGTTTGAATGACAAAATTAGCTATTAGTTTGTTTGAAATAAGAGTTTGAATAACAAAAATAATAACTAAATTCCTATGGCATAACAACTAAAGAATAGCTGATTTTGCCATTGTAATAACAAAATAATAGCAAAATCAAAATATTACATATTCTAATATGTTGGAAAACTATTTTATTGTTTTGAAATCATGGCTGATAGTATGATAGTAATATTATGTTATTATAGGGGGATTAGGGGCATAATGGACACCCTAAGCAAATGAGCACGTTAGGCCTGTATAACGGACAAAAACTTAACATATTATCAGTTGGCTTACAACTTTAACTTGTTTCCTACGTATTTCAATCATTTACAGCAGGTGGAATGTCATTATTGTGAAGAAATAATGAATTGTAAACCGTGTGTTTTTTGGGGCTGGCAGGAAAGGCACGGGGCGAAATGGACACCCATCGGGGCATAATGGACACCCCTGCATATTTTATGCTGTATCTTTGATAGTATCGATCAGTTGAGTAATTTGCCTACGGAGATCAATACCACAGATATAATACTCCATCTTAGACGAGTTTACATAACATATAATTTAATTAAATAAACTTTAGGCTAAAATAATCAGATTGATTTTTTCCAAACTCTCTAAAACGCCTAACAGTATGCAACGCGCGTATATCCATTCATAATTGCCAGTGTTCATTTCGCCCCGAATCGACTACAATATTAAAATTGCTATTTTAAGTAAATTCTGATCTAAAATATAATAATTCATCCATTGCTAAATCTGCGTATACATGTAGATAAGCTAGCAATTCACTTGTTTTTATGGTGAAACACTCGTAATACCTTATTTGATACTACTTCGAAATTATAAGAAATCCATCGGATGAAAAACGTACTTCAATTTCAATGATATTTTGGTCATTTTGAAGGAATATAAATGGTACTTTTGAAAAATAGAACAATGACTTGTTCCTTTACACTTATGCATTAAAAGTTTAACATCAAAGTCAGCGGTTTCGGTAATAACAGGGGTGTCCATTTCGCCCCGGGTGTCCATTATGCCCCTAACCCCCCTACTATTCAATAATATCTCGCCAATTACAAGATTTACAATGATAGCATGTTTTGTTATTTATGTGTTATCTTGAGCTATTCATAAAAAAAAACTAAAACTAAAGAATTGCAAATTTAGATATGATGACAAAATATGTTATTTTTTAGTTATAGGTTTCTATAATATTTCTATATAAAATTTTATATAATTTGACATAATTTTATGATGATTTAAATCGTCATATTATTATTGATTTACGGCAACAGTTCTTCCATTGAAACAAAATTGTAGCATCCTCAGCGGCTGAAGCACGTGAATCTCAAAGTGATCAATTTTACACCGCTGATTAACTTTCCTTCAGGTTACAATATTTAAATTCAAGGATGGTTACAATTGTTGATTTGCCAAATCAAACTTTATCAGGATTCAAATAAATATGTGCTTCGGGTTTCATTGACGGAAAGATCATGAGTGAATCTAGAATTAATCTAGATCTAGATTAATCTATTTTTTTTTATAAAATCAGCTATTCTGGCATTGTACATTATACTGCCAACTACGTCTTATGACAGGGAAGTCTATAGAAAAAAATCTTCCCTGAAATATTATTTCAAATTAGGAACTCTAGGCCAATTCAAAACTGCAAGATTGTATACATTGTTTGACCCTTTATCCAGTCCGTGACATACAAACTTCATTTATTTTTGTTTTATTTATAAGGATAGACAGATACTTACTGTATCTTAATTCAAAGGCAGAAACGTGCGTCCAAATTTACTATCAATCACGCTTTAACCATAGGACGCAGAAATGTGAGACATCCGATTGAGGGTTTTGTTTTCGCTACAACTGGCTGATTCCCCGGTGTTATTGAACTTGACTTGCGGGTGCCAAGGCGGTCACCGCCGGTGGGCACGTAGCGAAACTGATATTATGTTTGTCGGGCGAACGTGACGACGCCGATGGGCGTTGTCACTACCGCTATCTGCACCACTCGGTAGCATAAGTGCACGCAATTTCTTATGCAATTTCTTTCCCCTTCCTCTCCTTCCAGGGCCAAAATGGCTTCGAAGAGATCCGCCGGTTCGTCAAACAGGGCGGCGACTTTGGCAAGGATCTCATCGCAATCCTGCAGGAACGCACCGAGATCGAGCAGATCTACGCGAAATCGCTGTCCAAAATTGCCAACAAGCTGAACAAAGCGTGCCGCGATCTGCCGGGAACGATCGCCGAGTCGTGGCGTGCGGTTTCAACGGAGATCGAAAGCCGCGGCGAGATCCACCGACAGTTTTCCAACTCGCTGGCAGACGAGCTGGTGAAACCGTTGAAGACGGTGCTGGAGAATCAGCACAAGGCGCGGAAGACGATCGAGGGCAACGTGGACAAATCGGCGCGGATTCTGGCCGAGTGGCGCGCTGCCGAACTGAAGGCCAAGAAGGGCTCGCACCATGCGTCGCGGGAGAACGAGAAACTGCAGGACGCGATGCTGGATGTGAAGTGAGTATGATAATTTATGGGAAGAGCATACACATTTCTTGTGATAGCATAGATGACGAAATCATCAATTTAATTACTTAAAACCTAAGTGTAAGTATTTGTCATCGGAACCAATTGGACTGTGGGACCTATTTTGGACTTCTTCTTCTTCTTTTTGGCTCGACGTCTCCACTGGGACTTGGCCTGCCCCGCTTCAACTTAGTGTTCTTTGAGCACTTCCACAGTTATTAATTGAAGGGCTTTCTTTGCCTGCCATTGCATGAATTTTGTATATTGTGAGGCAAGCACAATGATACACTATGCCCAGGGAGTCGAGAAAATTTCCCCGACCGGAACGGGAATCGAACCCGCCGTCTTCGGATTGGCGATCCATAGCCTTATCCACTAGGCTAATTGGAGACCCCATTTTGGACTTGTGCCACTGAACTCAAACCATTTAACTTATCTTTTTGTAAACGTGAGATATTTATTAAGTTAGTAAGTTACTAACCCTTTGGAGCCCGAGGGATCATATCCCAAGTAACAATCAGCATGCCTTGAAGGTTTATTCATGTTTTATTCTGGTTTTATACGAGCATGTCAAAAAGCTAGTTGTTCTAAATTAGTTTTATGTGGTAGTTTTTTACTTTGAACCTTTGGCGTTACATAAAACTATCATATAACTTCTGCTATAAACATCTTCAGTTAAAGACTTGCAAGAAGACATGAATTGGTTTTATCACTTATTATATACCAACCATTTCAATAAAACTTGCATTTGCGATTGTTGTCGGAGAGATTTTTTTTTTGTAAACAAATACACAAAACTGTGAGGCAATGCATAAAACCAACAAAAGATTTCGTGGCCGTAACATAAACCAAAAAAAATGCTGTGATAAAACCGCTAGTTCTATCATGAGCTCAGTTATGACTACCTCAGGAGGGTTAGCCCTATTTGAGGAATCATCAGGAACACAGAGTTTTATCAGAAAAATGTCGCCTAGCCGGGATAATTCATGTAAATACAGAAAAAATATTACTCAATTTTATGATTTCACGTACAGCTTAAGATCAAATTAAACCATACAACACGTTTCCGTCATTTTATTTTGTCAGAAAAATTACATAATGTCTTTTAAACTCCGCTGTGTTGAAAAAACCTTTTTTGCACCCAATTCCAGCGAGTAAATTAAATGCATTTAACTTCCAAATTATGCATAGTTTGTGTGGCGCACTTTGTTTTTGTCATTATCACAGTCACATTCACCACAAATTTTCCGTGGCATGTCTCCTGACACGTATTAAATAGAAAAAACAAATCTGAATTCCATATCTGCATCTTTCCAATTGATGGCTGGATAAACAACCAAGCATAACTAATTCTAACGATCGAACATTGAGAGTGAAAAATAATCAAAACAATTATTTGACAAATCAGAAGATGGTTTCATTTAGAAGATTGATAAAACTATGATACAACCCGAAATCCTTTAGCCGGCTTGCATACGAAGTCCTGTAGACCCTAATAAGACTGGGCCAACTAGCCAGAACGTGGGCTTATTGAGGCATACAAGAACTCGAGAGCATTTTTAAGTCGGCATCAATGGTTTTATGTTTAGGGTTTTTGAATCGCTAAAAAACTTTGATAAAATTAAAGTTGTTACTTGGGATTCCTATGATCGCCAAACCCTTCGTCTCTCCGGAACTACCAAGAAGGCATTGCTTCAGAAAGGGGCTGGTGCACATCACACCCTCAAGGTTAGCTGCGTAGCCTGCAGCAACGAACATCGATAACTTGATTTGGAGAGTCCATCACGGTAGCATGCTGGCGCTTAGCCAGTTTCCCGAGTGGTCCTCATCACCCCCTTTGTCCTTGGAAGGCGGGCAGGATCAACCCCGCCTGCGCCTAACAGTTTTGCAGACATCAAGAACTGATGCCTACGTGCAACCAGATGATCTGACCGTAAGGAAGGGTATCATTACCCTTCAGGCTCTATCAGATGCACCCGAAGGTTGCAGACAGCAGGGTCTCACCTACCCCGACCCTTACCGGGGACCCCTTTCCAACCGCGGGCTTGGATCCAACCCAGTAGACCAACGCCACGACAGCAGCGCTACCAGGACTTCCACTCCGCGGTCACTTAATCGCTGTAAAGGTCGGTCTCAACCGAATGACCTACGAAGTCGACTCCGAACCCCTCGACCACCTCTTGTACCACATCTGAACTAGGCATTCTCCGAGTCCACGCGCCACCTCCTCTGTAGCTCCCAGACGATATGGGTGATAGCCGTTGAAACGGCATTCCAGCCAAACTAATCCCTACACATCCTCTGGACAAGATTGTCCGGAGTTGTTTCCTCTCTGCATATGGCAAGCATACGGTCAAACATTGTGCGAAAACGCAGGCACACGAACAAAACGTGTTCCACTATTTCCTCTAAACCGGCACAAACAGGGCATTCGGGAGAACTCGCATGCCCGAAACGGTCGGTGTAGATACTGTCGGAAGCAACCATGGCCTGAGAGCACCTGTGTCAGGTGGAGTGCTACTTCCCCATGACGCCCATTAATCCAACTATCTACCCTCGGTCGGTATCAACCTTCCTCTGGTGGAACTGTCTAACGCGCGCTACCAATTGACCATGGAGACCATCCTGGCAGTCCTGCGTATGCCTCTTGTGCCACGCATTTCGAAGCACTCCATGTCCCTCCTGATAAGGATGCCGATAGGCACCATTCCGGTGATGAAGCAGAGCGCGTCGTGTGACACGCTACGGTACGCACTCGCAACCCTCAGGCACATCATTCTGTTAGTACTTTCGAGCTTATCATGGTAGCTTTGGGTACTTAGCGCAGTGCCCCACGCCGGGTCGCCATACCTAAGTATGGACGTAGCAACACTAGCCAGAAGCTTGCGCTTACTGGCGTACACCGCATAGAGCTATTGGACATCATCCGGGACAGTGCCGCAATAGCTGTGGAGGCTCTTTTACAGGCATAATTGACGTGGCTACCGAAGGTAAGCTTATCGTCGATCATCACGCCCAAGTGTTTGACGGAGTGCTTTGACAGGATAGTGCACTCTCCTACACTGATCTCCGTCTGCTGCTCCGACTTCCGGTTGTGACAATCGCCACCTCTGTCTTGTGGTGAGCCAGCTCCAGTTTTCTGAACCGCATCCACGCCTCCACAACCTTGATCGAGTGCTCGGTAGTCAACTTCACCTCCTCGATCGTTTTACCGTAGACTTCGAGCGTAATGTCGTCGGCAATTCTGACAATCTCCACTCCCACTGGTTACTCTAACCTCAACACCTCGTCGTACATGACATTCCATAACACCGGACCCAAGATGGAACCTTGCGGGACTCCTGAGGTTATGTGAAAGCACTTCCGACCCACCGCCGTGTCGATCAAGCATATTGGCCTATATGCCGACGGGTCTCCAGGTGGTTTTCCCACCTTTGGCAGTAGAAACAGGCTCTGCCTCTTCCATACTTCTGGGAAAACTCCCTCGTTTAGGCATTTCTGCATAGCAGACCTGAACATCTCGGTAGCTTCTGCAATAGCTACTTTTAAGGCCAGGTTCAGAACTCCGTCTGGACCTGGGGCCTTACCTACGCAAAGGGGCTTTGCTATCCCCACAAGTTCCGCATCGGTGACCCTCTCCCCATCGCCAGCCCCAGTTCCCGGCTGTCCTACGAAAGCAGGCCAAGGACTAGGATCATGACGCGGAAAAAGCCTCTCAATGATCCCCTGCGACATCTCTGGAGATTGTTCTGTCGGAGCCATTACACCTCTCGTCTTGGCCATCACGATCCTGTAGGAATCACCCCACGGGTTCGCATTGGCACTCTGATAGAGACCCTTAAAGCAGCCCTTTTTGCTTGCTCTTATCTCAGTCTACAGCGCGGCTTTTGCAGCGGCGAACACCACCCGCCGTTCGTTTCGCTCATCCTCTGATCGTGCTCGCTGCATCCGCCGACTATAGCCCGTAATCAGGTGCGGCGCAGGTCCGCAATCGCGTCGGTCCACCAGTAAGCCGGTGGCCTCCCATTTCTAGGGTGGACTCGCCTAGGTATGGTCGCATCACACGCACGTGAGAGCACCACTACCAGCTCGTCGCCGTCTAAACCGATTAAGTTTCGCTCACAGCGGAGCGCCAGCCTAAATACCCCTTCGTCGAAGTATGATGTCTCCCACCTGCGAGGCCTACCCGCCTCTTCTTCTATCCGCTGTCTGTTGTTGTTGTTGTAGTCTATATTGTAGCGAACCACCAGGTGGTCGCTGTGAGTGTAGCCATTATCTACTCTCCAGTTCGAACTACTTGTTAGGCCAGGACTACAAAAGGTCAAGTCAATAATTGACTCCGCTCCGTTTTGACTATAGGTACTCTTGGTATTGACGTTAGCCAAGTCGACATCTAATATGGCCAGTTTCTCTAACAGGATCTGACCCTGCAGGTTCGTGAAACGGCTTCCCCATTTCACGGCCCAGGCATTAAAGTCACCCGCTATTACCCCGTTAGTACGGTTGTCATGCGGTCCAGCATCTGCGTGAACTGCTCGATCGACCACCGCGGAGACGCAGAGCAGCTACAGAAGAAGACCTCGTTTACTTTGGCGACCACGAAGCCCCCATAGGTAGTAGACACCAACTCCTGGACGAAATATTTACCAGTCGTCCATCCTCTCTCTCTCCTCTTCTTGGCGTAACGTCCTCACTGGGACAAAGCCTGCTTCTCAGCTTAGTGTTCAATGAGCACTTCCACAGTTTTTAACTGAGAGCTTCCTCTGCCAATGACCATTTTGCATGTGTATATCGTGTGGCAGGCACGAAGATACTCTATGCCCAAAAAAGTCAAGGAAATTTCCTTTACGAAAAGATCCTGGACCGACCGGGAATCGAACCCGTCACCCTCAGCATGGTCATGCTCAATACCCGTGCGTTTACCGCCTCGGCTATATGGGCCCCCAGTCGTCCATATCGATGTCATTTTTCTGGACAAATCCGCGACCCAATCGCCGTTGCCGGCGGGTACTCGGTATGGGTCCGGTATGATGGCGATATCCGTCCTCGACTCAGAAACTGCCTGACAAAGCAATTGCTGAGCCGCGTCACAGTGGTTCAGGTTAAGCTGCGTCACATGCACTGTGATTTGTTCACTGCGGCTTTCTTGAAGGCCGGGTGCCTTGGTCATAGGATGCCTATTGTTCACGGATTTCCCGGTACAGATCTGTCAAATGAGTGGACTCGTGCAGTCTTGTGCCTAATGATCTTCAGCGCCGCATATCCTGCACAGATTGCGCCTGTCAGGGCCTTTGCAGTCCCATGACTTGTGTCCTGGTTCCGGACACCTAAAGCAAACCTCCGGTGGCTCGTGGAACGCAGGTGACATACGCACCAGCCAACCTTTATCTTCCCTACTTTGACGGACTCTTAGACGTCCGCCACAGGTAGCTGAATCAAAACTATCGGTGTCCCTGCTGGCCCCTTTCGTAGCCTAACGATTGCGGCGACCACCTGCACCTTGCACTGTTGCCGCAGTACCGTGACGAGCTCTTCCGCTTCGGTGAGCTCGTCTATGTCTTTGACCTTTAGAGTCGCCTCTTGCGTGAGAGCCCTCACCTCTACTCCTTCACCAAGTACCTCAAGCAACACATGTTTAAAGCTACGATTTGTAATATATTATGTCCAGTAAGTCTTCTGAATATTCAATGGACATCATCGGATCAGCTGTTCTGCAATATATGACATGGAGTCTACAGCCGTAATAATATCATTTTTGGTGTTTTGAGTTACACAACATTACCAACCGTAATGATTGTATCTGATTTATTTATTTAACGTTAACCCTCGAGCGATCGCGCTGTTGTATTTTGTACAACACGTTGAAAAAATCTCGCTTTTTGTACTCAGCATTAGCGTGGTGCTGACGCAGGTAGTCAACCACGCGAGTTACGGAAGGTTAATAATAAAACTGAATCAACAAGTCTTAACAATGACTACAATGACTACAGATTTCAAAAAATTAGTTTCATAAAAGTTTGAACAACCTTAAACATTTCAAAGGTACAGAATAATGCTTGGAAAATCATTATTCAGTGTAGCAGCATTGCAAGTGTAGATATAAAGTTGTGTACTCCATGAAAGATTGGATGACCTTAATAATCACAAAACTATCATGCCCTACTAACAAAAGTAGCTGTACTAAAGCTTATGGAGCAAACGCTTTTGGAAGAAAGCTCGTTTAAGCTCTTATACAGCAAGATTGTTAGTTGGGTGGAGTGATCCTTGAAAATTATGAGGTTCATGGATCCTATTTGGTTGTTTAACGTTACTATCTAAAATGAAATCACCACATGTTACGGTGGTTGTTTTTTATCAACTAAGCTCCATAACAGTAAGGATCTGGAATATTTCAAAAATACGCATGAAATGCCAAGGGGATTACATATTACAGTTGGATGTGTAATGTTTCAGCTCATTGTGAGAATGGCTACTGTTACTGTCAAGAGCTAAACAGGACAGTTTGGGCGACCCTAAATATCCTAAAGGTATATATCTAGTAGACTTCAGGTTGGTCCAGTAACCACGATTGATTATGAGCGATTCCAAGCAACAGCATCAAAATTAAGGAAATTTTTTAATTCATGATTTTCTATTGAACTGAAACTTTGCACAGTTTTTCAGTTCCATCTAAATCGCCATTTTCCGATATCAAATTATTATTTTGAATCACGACTAACTTTTCAAAAGGCTGTATGTGAAAATGGTTCAAAAATATTCAAAAATCTGCACAGCCAAAACGGTTCGTTCGATTGCTATGAATTTTTCAGCAAAGTTAGATAACTTAATGGTGATTCCTAAGAAAATATACACTGTGAAAAAACATCTTTTTTAACATTAAAAAATATCATTTTTGTCACAAAAACTCAAATATCTCAAAACCCTATCTTTTTACCAACGTAATTTATTTAGGGAAAACGGTCCATTGTATTAGCAATCTATTATAAAAATTTGGTGATGGTAAACTCATAAATAAAAAAGTTATAACATTTCAAACATTTCACAATTTTCACATTTGGTAATTTTTTTTTTCTGTGTAAATTATTTCGATCAGAAATCGCAGTTTGATGCTGATTTTATTGTTCAGCAAAGTTAGATAACTTAATGGTGATTCCTAAGAAAATATACACTGTGAAAAAAAAAACTTTTTTTAACATTAAAAAATATTATTTTTGTCACAAAAACTCAAATATCTCAAAACCCTATCTTTTTACCAACGTAATTTATTTAGGGAATTAGCAATCTACCATAAAAATTTGGTGATGATAAACTACTAAACAAAAAAGTTATAACATTTCAAACATTTCACAATTTTCACATTTAGTAATATTTTCTTAGTGTGGATTATTTCGGCCGGAAATCGCAATTTGATGCTGATTTGTGAATGGCCTTACGTGAGTAAAACAAGCTGTTTTTATTATGTATTATGTATATTATATGTACAGTAATGTTCCGATTTTATCACGCCCTCCGCGCATTAGTCGTTTATTCATTAATTTGCTGTTACATTTGAGGACAAGTGTTTTCCCTCTTCTTCAAGGTGAATGTTGAAAGCGTGTTTTGCAACGTTAAAATATTGAAATGGGTATAGATGTTGAAGTATATTTCAAAGCATTTTTGAAAAGGGGCGTGATTAAATTGTTTAAACAGATGTCCCTGATGGTACGGTGGCATGACTCTCTGCACTTAGCACTTCTGGCAATTTCTCAGTTGTTGTCGTTTTCGAACTTCCTGCGCCCTGCTTTACCGATGATATACAGATGGCTCGTTTGTCAAAGTCTAGACGGCAGGACGTTCAAATGCGTAAATTTGTATTCAATTTGGGCATAACCAGTCTCTTTCAGTTTATCTATGGTGCTTTCGGTGAGATTTCGTAACTCTTTTGAACATTTTTTTTTTCATCAAATGGTCTACAAGAGAGCGTTGAGTTGAAGACCTTTGAGAAAGCGACTGTTCATGTTGTACGTTAGATTATAATAAACAAAATCACCTATAAGTTTTAACTGACTAGTTTGGTGTTGTTTGCTTGGCCGAAGAAAAAAATTACAATAAAGTTTTAAATATCCATAGCGGTAGTATTTTTTTTGCTTTTGCGTGTGCATTGTCATGGTATGTATACAGACAAACAAACGTAACACTGACGAAATTTTCATTGACCACGCCTTTAACGATCATTTTGAATCTTGGTCGTGGCTTTCATAACCAGAAGAGTGCCCATCGTTTTTCTTTGCGTTTGACGTTTTACACTAGCGCCTTCTGATGACGATATTGCACAACGCAGTGTTTCATGAAACATTCCCACCAGGTGGTGGTAGTGTGAACTGGGCGATGGATTTTCACGAAAATTGTTCTAGGCGTTTCGTCTGTTTGTCTGTGGTATGTACCTCTCATGTATTTGTTGTTGTTGAAGTTACTCGCATTCTTCCGATCATAAAGTCTGTTCTCTAAGAGGTAATTTTTTTGCAGATCAACTAGACGTATACGCGTATATATAAAACTTTTATTATGCAGCTTTCGTCTTAAAAATAAGTTTAATTCCATTTTTCAACACTATCAAGGGATTTTTTCACCAGTCATGTACAATAAAAAGTATGACACTCTCAATATTTTTGATCACAACACTGGATCGCGTCTAAGTTTCAAATAAATACTATAGTAATTATGAATAATCAAACAAAAATATCATGAAAACAACTTGTTTAATTCAGGCGGTAGCCTTTACAATAAAATCAGCATCAAAATATAATTCTCGAAATAATTTACACAGAAAAAAAATTTTTTTTGTTACTAAATGTAAAAATTGTGAAATGTTTGAAATGTCATAACTTTTTTGTTTATCAGTTTACCATCACCAAAATTTTATGGTAGATAGCTGATTAAATGGGCCATTTTCCCTAAAAAATTGACGTTGGTAAAAAGATAGGGTTTTGAGATATTTGAGTTTTTGTGACAAAGATTGTATTTTTTTAAAGTAAAAAATGAAATTTTTTACAGTGTATATTTTCTAAGGAATCATCATTTAGTTATCTAACTTTGCCGAAAAATTCATAACAATCGAACAATCCGTTTTTGCTGTACAGCTTTTAGAATATTTTTGAACTATTTTCACATACATCCTTTTGAAAAGTTAGTCGTGAGTGAATATGAAGGTTTGATATCGAAAAATGGCGATTTAGATGAAATTGAAAAACTGTGCAAAGTTTCAGATATTTTTAAAATGGTCGCTCAGGATCGACTGACATGACTCCGTGGAATTCCTCTTATGCGTTACTCAGTATAGAAGATATGGCTGTGTAGATTATAGAGTGTAGACCCGATGTTCTGAACTCCAAGATAGTTTGGCTGACCTGGAATATCCTCATAGTTTCTCTTAATGACATTTTAAATTTCAAGAGCTTCACGGATTCCAGCAGATTAAGCAATGCTATTATTTATGGCGAAAACACATAAAGATATTCTTTTAGATTTAAAGGACTTCATTCTAGGACAGTTTGAAGGACCCTGAATGTCCCAAAGGTTTATAATAATATCAAGTAGACTTCAGAATGGTCCAATAACCGTGGTTGATTATGCAACATTACTCAGTATAACAAATATGGCTACTGTTACGAGTGTAGATCTGAAGTTCTGAACTCCAAGGTAGTTTGGCTGACCTAGAATATCCTTATAGTGTATATAAGGGGCCATGCACAAATTACGTCACGCTTTTAGGAAGCAGGGAGATTTTCCATAACGTGACAACCCATACAAAATTTGTTGAGGTCCCGTACAATAAGTGTGACTTTGGGGGGAGGGGGGGGGGGGGTTAAAAAAGATCGATTTTTGCGTGACATAATTTGTGTATCATCCCTTAAAGACATTAAAGATTTCAAGAGCTTCACAGATCCCAGTAGATTATGGAATGCTATTATTTATGGCGAAAACACATAAAATGTTCTAGTAAATTCGAAGGACTTCCAATAGTGCAGTTTGGAACACCTAGTATATCCCAGATTATACAACACGTTTTGATATACTTGACGAAGGTTAAATTAACACATATGACCGTAACCCATATCCAAATTTAGTTTTTAGAACAACTGGCATGTCAGTTATTTCGTTTCTCCAAACTTCATGGTGTTCAGGATGTTCTAGGTTGTCAATAAAGTCTCAAATACAAATATTCCCAAATATTTCTTAATAGAGAACTCAATGTGCAACAACTTTGCCGAAGATAGTGTTCTGTTTTATTAAATGTGTGAATTTATATAGCCGTTTCTATGTTGGGGTCATATCCCAAGTAACAATTTTAATTTTATCAAAGTTTTTTAGCGATTCAAAAACCCTAAACATAAAACCATTGATGCCGACTTGAAAATGCTCTCGAGTTCTTGTATGCCTCAATAAGCCCACGTTCTGGCTAGTTGGCCCAGTCTTATTAGGGTCTACAGGACTTCGTATGCAAGCCGGCTAAAGGATTTCGGGTTGTATCATAGTTTTATCAATCTTCTAAATGAAACCATCTTCTGATTTGTCAAATAATTGTTTTGATTATTTTTCACTCTCAATGTTCGATCGTTAGAATTAGTTATGCTTGGTTGTTTATCCAGCCATCAATTGGAAAGATGCAGATATGGAATTCAGATTTGTTTTTTCTATTTAATACGTGTCAGGAGACATGCCACGGAAAATTTGTGGTGAATGTGACTGTGATAATGACAAAAACAAAGTGCGCCACACAAACTATGCATAATTTGGAAGTTAAATGCATTTAATTTACTCGCTGGAATTGGGTGCAAAAAAGGTTTTTTCAACACAGCGGAGTTTAAAAGACATTATGTAATTTTTCTGACAAAATAAAATGACGGAAACGTGTTGTATGGTTTAATTTGATCTTAAGCTGTACGTGAAATCATAAAATTGAGTAATATTTTTTCTGTATTTACATGAATTATCCCGGCTAGGCGACATTTTTCTGATAAAACTCTGTGTTCCTGATGATTCCTCAAATAGGGCTAACCCTCCTGAGGTAGTCATAACTGAGCTCATGATAGAACTAGCGGTTTTATCACAGCATTTTTTTTGGTTTATGTTACGGCCACATATGTGTTGAGTGGGTCGAGGAGAGAGTAGTATTGGCTTTTATTTTGTTGTAGAAGACGGCCTAAACCCAACACTACCCGAACCTTCCTGTTCGGGTGTCTGTTGAGCTGATTTTCCTCCCATGGTTTAGAAGAAAAAAAAACATGTGTCGCTGGAAACTGGGTCGATCAAGTTTTAAGATTTGAGCGGTAACATATAAGATTTTCTGTTAGCTTTCAACTACTTTTTAACAAACTTAGCGGAAAAATCGACCAACAAGTTTTATGTCGCCCCACTCTTATATGATGTATCAGCGACGCTTTAGTAATATAAGGAGCTAGATAAGCAATATTATTAATTCAGTCAGAGATATCATCCTAATACTGTATCCCAATGCTCTTTTCCAGACTTCAACGTTCACCGTCCCTAGGCCTGCTGCACAAAACCATCGAAAAGGAGTCCAAATCCTCCGAAAAGGACAGTTCCAAGCTAGAAACCAAACGCAAGAAAGCCGAAGATGCCGTAAAAAAGGCAGACGTCGAGTACTACACCCTGTGCATCCGAGCCGAACGGGCCCGCGTCGATTGGGAAATGTCCGTCCTGCGGGGCTCCTCGATGCTCCAATCGCTGGAGAACCAACGGCTAAGTAACTTCAAAAACTACGTCTCCAGTTACTTCCGGCTAGTGTCCGACATGAATCCAGTGCTGACGAAGGTCACCGATCGCCTCGGCCCGCAGGTGCAGCTGTGCAACGTTCAGAAGGATTTGGACGTCCTGAAGAACATCCGGCGGGCTACGGAGGGCCCTAGTGAACAGCTCTTGCCAGACTTCTACTGCGAGCACACCACGCTGGCAATGAACCGGGAGAGGAGAAAGCAATCGTTGGTCAAACTGTTGCAACTGATTCGGCAAGATCTGGACCGGGAGCGACGGTCGCGAAACAGCCTCAAGGGATTCTCGCAAACCTTCGAACCCAACGTCGAGGGTAACCAGAACATTGCGGATAAGTTGTATCATGTGAGTTGCCAGGGCGAGCGGGTGCGGTGAGGATCGTTATAACTGGGGCATCATAAACCAATTCTCGCTTTGTGTTCACAGATAAGATCGATGCTAACGTACTTGGAGGGTGCTAGGTACAAGCTGCAGTCGGCGCTGTTTGAGCTAGATCACAAGCCACGGTCGAGTCATCCACTGGCGCAGCATATACAGGTATTTTTATTATCGGGGCAGCCGGTGGTGTGACGCCCACACCTAATTATATGACAACACGGTGCTTCGTTTTCCGATAGAATATTCACATTTACTCTAGGTTACATTATTTTTGAACTCGGTGAACTTTAGAATTGAAATTTTTCAAATCAAATATTGATGATTGCTACACATCAATATTTGAAATTGTAAGCATTCCTTCAAAAAGAATTTTTAAATTTAATTTCTGTTGTTGCGAACAATTAAACTATTCATACTTACTTTCGAGATTTTTTTCAAAATTTAATTAAGTTGTTCTATCAAGTTGAAGTTGAAATCAGAGGTTAAATGAAGCACCGTAGGGCTGCGGGTAAATAACGCCATGGTTCCATTCTTTCCTCAGATAACACGGGATCGTACGGGATTGCAGACCAGTGTGCTAAAGGTGCCACTTTGGCTAAAGAACGAACAGGAAGAGGAAGACGACGGGCAGGTGTCGAATACGAATGGGGGCGGTTCCGGCGGGTCGGATATCGACGGCGGAGAACGCGACTGCGTGGATATTAAAAACGATACTCTGATCAAGCACATGGCACAGAAGTACGGCCGAACCGAGGAGGACCATTATGTGAGATTTCTTATGGCTTACCTTAGGTATTATTACCGTTTGACAATTTTTTTTTTAATAATTTCAGAGTTTGAACAAATCCAGCAAACCGAGCACTCCCCCCGATGAAAATGGTCCAACGTGGGACCGAGGCGTAGCTGATGGAGTATCCAACCAGCCTGACTCGGACTTTGGTATGTCATGTCTACAGAACATTTTTTGGGTCAATGGGCGTAGTCAGCTTTTCAGTTTCGGGGGGGTGGGGTTGGTCAAGCACCCTTAGCAGATTTGTACCTACTAGCTTTTATAACTAAACGCAATATGATGAAATTGAATATAATAACATTATATTCTAAAAGCATCATTTAACACTTCAACAGTCACTGTGTTGTATTTTGTACAATACGTTAAAAAAGCTCGCCTGATCTACATCGATCAACGTGGCCCTGGTAGCGGTGACCAATTTCTGGAAGATTAAGGATTTTTGTTTACTCTAGCATTAATTTGCTAAGATTTTTTTGTTAATGTCTACAAAACATTCATGAAAAAATATAGCTGAACTCTTTTTAAATTACGAATTCTTTTAAGGACCTACAATTTCCTGGGTTCTGTATGAGTATGTTTTAAATTATCTTCCATTCTATTCGCTAAAGGAATTCTTCCAGAAATTCTTGAAATAATTTTAAAAAATCATCAGGTAATCCTGGAGAAGTTCTTTGGTACATCCCTGAAAAGATGATTGAATTATTTCTGAAATTTCCAAAGGAACTCCTGAATGAATTTTTGAAGAGAACCTGAGAGGAATATCTGAAGAAATCATTTGAGGAATTCCTGGAGCAATCCCTGGCAAAATTCCCAGAGCACTCCCTGGAAGACTTCCTAGATAAATCCTTGAAGAAATCTGGTGCTGGTTGAATCCCTGGAGCAATTCCTACAGGAAGAAGTCCTGTAGAATCCCTGGATGAATTCCCGAAGGAATTCCCGGAGGAATCCCTGGAACAACTTCTGAAAGTATACCTGGAGGAATTCTTGTATAAATGATGGGAGGAATACCTAGATAAACATATGAAGAGATCTTATGAGGAAATCCTAGCAGAAATCCAAGATAAATTTCTGGAGGATTCCTTGGAGGAAGTTCTGGAGAAATTCTTGGAGGAATTCTGGGAGGTATTTCTAAAAAAAATTCCAGAAGAAATCTCTTGAGGAATTCCTAGAGGAAATCTTAGAGAGAAATTTCAGAAGGAATCCTTGGAGTAGTTCTTGATGAAATCCCTGAAGGAATTCCTGGAAGAATCCTTGAAGCAATTCCTGACAAAATCTCTAGAGGGGATCCTGCAGGAATGCCAGGAGAAACTTCTGCACAAATTCCTGGAAGAATTCTTGGATGCGACTCAGCAGGAATTCCTGGAGAAATTTCTTGGATGAATTCTTGGAGCAATCCCTGGAAAAACTCCTGGAGAATTCTCAAAAGGAATTCTGGGAGGAATTACTGGAGAAATTTCTGAAAAAAAAATCCCTTGAGAAAGTTTAGGAGTATTTCCTGGAAGAACCCTTGGGGGAATTTCTGGAGGATTCTCTGGTCGAATCTCTGGGAATATCCCTAGAGAAGTTCGTGGAGAAATCTCTGGAGGAATCCCTGAAACAAATCCTGGACGAATCTCTGGAGGAATTTCTGGAGGAATGTCTGGAGGAAACCCTGAAAAATTCCTGAAAGTATTCCAGGAGAATTTCCTGGAAGAATCTTTGAAGAAATCCTTAGAGGATTTCCTGAAGAAATTCCTGAGGAAATTCCTGGAGAAATTTCTGACATAATTTCTAAAGGATGTCCAGGAGCAATTCTTGGTGAAACTTCAGGAGGAATTCCTGAAGAAATTCCTGGAGTATTTCCTGGAGAAATTCCTGGATAAAACCCAGGAGGAATACCTGGGGGTGCCTCCCTTCCTCCCTCAGGTAAATGATGAATAGGCTCGTATTCATGGCGATGGCACAAATTTTCTCAAATGGAGGAGAACGTGCCTCTGGAGCCGACCTGCTGATACCTGATACCTGGGGGTGCCCCTGCAAAATTCCTGAAGGTATTCCTGGAGAACTTCCTGGAACAATTTCTGGAAGAATCCTTGGAGGAACTTTTGGAGGATTTTCTGGAGGAATCTTCAAAGAATTTCCTGGAGGAATCCATGAGAAAATCTCTAGAGAAATTCGTGAAGAAATCTCTGGAGGAATTCCTGGAGCATTTCCTAATGGAATCTTAGGAGAAATTCCTGGAGAATTTTTTGGAGGAATTCGTGAAGAAATTTCTGAGGTAATTCCTAGAGGAATTCCTGGAGGAGTTCCTGAACAAATTCCTGGATAAAACCGTGGAGGAATTCCTAGAGGTATTCCTGTGGGAATTGCTGTAGGAATCTATGATGCAAGTCCTGGAGGAATCTCTAGAGGAATTCTGGAATAAGTTTCTAGAGGAATCTCCTGAGGAATTCTGGGAAATTTACATTATTTTTATATTTCTGAAAAAATCCCTTGAGAAAATCCTGGAGGGATTTCTAGCGGAATTTTTGAAGAAATTTCTAGAGAAATCCTCAAAGGAATCCCTGGAGGAATTCTTGAAGAAACCCCAGGAGGAATCTCTAGAGGAATTCCTGGAGGAACACCTGGAGAAATCCTTAATAAATTCCTGAAGGTATTCCTGGCAAATTTCCTGGAAAAGATTCTGAAGAAATCCCCAGAGGATTTGCTGGAAGAATCCGAAGAGGAACTTCTAAACGATTTACTGGAGGAATCTTCAAAGGCTTTCCTGGAGGAATCCCTGGGAAAATCGCTGGAGAAATTCGTGGACAAATCCCTGGAAGAATCCCTGAAGCAATTCATGAAGGAATCTCAGGAGAAATTCCTGGAGAAACGCCAGTAGGAATCCCTGAAAAATTCCTGAGAGTATTCCTGGAGAATTTCCTAGAAGGATTTCTGAAAAAATCCCCAGAAGATTTTCTGAAAAAAAAAATCCTAGAGAAATTGCTGACATTATTTTTGAAGGATGCCCAAGAGCAATTTCTGAATCAATTCCTAGAGAAATTGCTGGAGGAATTCCTGAAGAAATTCTTGGGGTAATTACTGGATAAAATGCTGGAGAAATGCCTGGAGGCTTTCCTTTGAGAATTCCTGGAGGAATTCTTGCAACAATTACTGTATGAATTGCTGGGATAATATCTAAAGGAACCCTATAAGAAATTTCTGAAAAAATCTCTAAAATTGTAGAGAAATTTCTGGAGGAATTCCTGGAGAAATCCGTGAAGGTATTTCTGAAGGAATCCCAGGGGGAATCCTTGGAGAAATTCGTGGAAAAATCCCAGAATTTTTAGCGGAATTTCTAGGGGAATCCCTGCAGCGATACCTGGAGGAAAATCTGGAAGAATTCTTGGAGTAATTCCTGAAAAATGCTAGAAGGTTTTCCAACAGAAAATTCTGGATGAACTTCTGAAGGAATCCCTGAAGGGTTTCCCGAAGAAATTCTTGGATGAATTGCTGAAATAATTTACGACGGAAATAATTTATGAGTGAAATTCCTGGAGGAATTCCTGAAGAAATTCCTGGAGGAATTTCTTGAGGAAATTTCTGGATGAATTCCTGAAGGAATGCCTGCATAGATTTCTGCAGGAATCCTGAAGCAATCTTAGTTGTAGCTCCTGGAAGAATTTGTAGGAATTTCTGGAGGAGTCCTTAAAGCAATTCCTGGAGGAATATCTTGTAAGATTCCTGAAAGAATCGCTGAAAACAAATCCTGGAGAAATCTCTGCAAGAATCCAAGGAGGAATCCCTGAAAGGATTCCTGAAAATTTTCCTGTTAGAATGCCTAGGAGAATTCCTGGTGGAATTCTTGGAGGATTCTCTGAAGTAATCCCTGGAAAAATCTTTGGAGAAACTCATGTAGGAGTCTCTGAAAAAAAAAAATCCTTGGAGGAATCTCTTGAAGATTTCCTGGATAAATTTCTGAAACAATTCCTGGTGGAGTTCTTGGAAGAATCCCGAAAGCAATTGCTGGAGGAATCTCTGGAGTAATGCATGGAGGAAGTCCTGAAGGAATACATTGAGGAAACCCCGGAGGATTTTTTGAAGGAAGCTCTGAGAAAATCTTGTAGGAATTCATGAAGGGATCCCTGGAGGATATCCTAGAGAAATTCCTGTAGGAATTCCTAAAAGAATCTCCTCATGAACTCCTGGAGAAATCTCTAAAGGAATTTCTTGTGGATTTTATGAAGGAATCTCTCTAGATGAAAAATTCCTGGAGGAATTTTTAGAGAAATCATTGCAGGGATTCCAAGAGGAATCCCTGAAAAAATCCTACAGGAATTCTGTGAATCTAGTGAGGAATACGTAGAGGAATATCAGGAATGACTCTTGAAAAAACCGGTGATGGAATTCTTGAAGAAAATCTGGATGACTCTTCTAGGGTCCTGAAGAAACAATACAAAATTCCTCCAAAGATTCTCCCAGAAACTCTTCCTAGGATTCCTCCTTGTATTCTTGGGAATTGCAAAAAATATTATTATTGAGTTTATTGCAATAAACTCAATAATAATATATTTTGCAATTCCCAACTTTATATTTTTTTGTTCTTAGTTTGTATTGTAATGTCAAAATTTGACAATGATTAGTTATTTCATCGAACAATGTCAGTTATTATTTTTGCCCTTAAGTCACTTATTTCAAACAAACCAATGCTGATCGAGCAAGTGGTAGGTGGGAGGCTCGATTCCGCACGACAAAGTGATTATAAACTTCGTTTCACATACTTTATTTCTATAAGAACTATCACAGTACAGAAATACATCTAGCTTAGCCTACGTTGTGGTATAGATAGATTATACATTGTAAATATTGAGGTGCATATAAGATGTAGTGGTATATGACGGTAGCGTCCTGCACCGATAGCGTTTAATCCGAACAAATGCCATTCCATCCGTGCACGTCAGGTGTACTGCTTCAGAAGGATTATGTTCTTTCCCATCCAAGGCCTTATTTAGAGGTTTCAGCGCTATTCAGTGACCAGCTAGTAACCTTCCAAAAAGAAAAAAAAGATTAGAATAATTTTCTAATAAAACACCAAATTATCCAAAAATTCAGCATCGTTTCAATTTTTAAGATGCAAATTTAATTATAGCAAATTATGGTTAATTTTAATTTTTAAGCTCATTTGAGCTCATTGAATGATTTACAATGCAAAAATTGTTTGTCTGATGAAACAAGCGAAACAAAATATAAAATGAGGATATTCAAAAAACAAGAAATGTTTTTATGATGGCTTGAGACCCTCCCCTCTTTGGAAGGAGAGGAAGGCTAAAAATGTCCATAGTATCCGTCCTTGGAAGGGGAAAAGGCATTATTTGGAAATGGTGTTCGGGCGACAACGATTAGGCCGAACGTCATACAACCGAATGCATAATAGCCCGAATGAACATTAGGCAGAATGGCCATTGAACCAAAATGTCATCAGGCTGAAAGATCATCACGCCCTGCTGCTTATACAGTTCACTCCATCTGAGATTTTTCCTTCTTTAAGTAATAGGCTGTTCTTTCAAGTTACACTGCTAAATAGTTGATCTGAGATGTTTCCTTCTTTTAAAATAAGTAATTCTTTCGCATAACACTCTGGGGCAAAGAAAAGATCGACGAAAGATAAAAAAAAATCAGACAACTAAACACAAACTGTGTGTTTCCCAGGCAATAAGCATGTTATAGTTACGCGTGAAAGTTCGAGTGCGCGTGTGCGAAGCCGCAAAGAAGAATATCATCAACAGCAAATCCACACAAATCTATTGGACGCGCACTCCCACTCTCACTCTGACGCGGTACTATGGCTGCACAGTTAGTTAAAAATGTGGGGGTTTGTGAAGACCAGAAATGTTTCTATGGTGGTGGGTAAAGGTAAAGGCTACCAAAAATATAAAAAATGACTCATAACTCAAAAATAAATCAAACAAATTGGCATGTGGAGGGTTTTGAAGGTAAGGAATGTTTCAAAAAATGAGGGTCTGCGAGCCCTCCTTCATCTGGGAGCAACACCCACCATCCTAAATTTGGAATGTGGACATTTTTAAAAGCATGGAATGTCTATGATATTGTGAGTCCTTCCAAAGATTGGAGGAGATTCTCATGCAAACGGAAAAGAATTTTTTGCATAACTAGGAAAAAGTGGACGGCCGACGGTTATTAGGCCGAAGATCTTAGAGCCGAATGAAGAATAGCCCGAATGGACATCAGGCCGAATGTTTATTGAATCCACAGGCAAAATGATCACCATGCCCTCTTTTTCACACAGGTTGTACCTCCTGCTGCTTAGGTATAATGCTCACTCAATCAGAGATTTTTCCTTCTTTTAGTAATAGGCTGTTCTTTCAAGCTTGGAGCTGTGGTGTAGTTTATGGCAGTTGAACTGTGAACTCTATGGTCAATTTGTCCCTTCAAGTTACAATGATAAAGCGTTGATTAGCAACCAAACCACCAAACAGATTCTTTATCCGAGATTTTTCCATATTTTCAAAAAGGCTGTTCTTTTGCACTGTTATGAAAGAGTGAGCCCCTTCATATAAAAAATCAAAGAAAGTTAAAAAATTAAAATAAAATATATAGATCATCAGACCGTTCGCAATGCTGTTTTATTTTGTATGGCGAGTTTTAAATTTTTTAAAACTCGCCATACAAAATAAAACAGATTTGCGAACGGCCTCAGATAGGAAGCATGTTCTAATAGTAATATGAACTTAATCAAGAATACTGAATTATGAAAACGGATGGGGACAAATGTACCAAATGGAAGATAACGTTTACATACACTTCGAAGCTATACAACTGATTATTGAATGCAATTATTAACAAGATTTTTGAACGGTTAAATTTGTACTCATGCTGGTTATGTTCATATGTAGAACAAGTTAAGAAAATTAACAAAAACATTAGAAAAACTGTGTCGTAGTGCAAGAAGCACAAATAAAATGGGCAATACAAGGTTTGCCGGGTCAGCTAGTTTATATATAAATGTATATTGAAGTAAGGTAACAACATTGCCGCCAATAAATTGAAAAAGTAGAGGTGCATATTAAAATTAGACCAATTTACTAAAAAATCGTGAAATAAATAAAATTGCTTCAACTTTTTCTTGTGTTAAATATTTCAAGTTAAGTCAAACGTTTTTCAGAGCTCATTATATAAGTCATAAATGGTCAAAATTTCATTACAATCGGTTCATTTATTCCGGAAATATAACAGCTCAAAGTTGGCTAACGGATAATTATACCTTTTTCAAGAATCGTTATAACTTCGTGCAGAATAGCTCGATCTTTTCCAAATTCGGACAACTGATACACAACTAGTTGATCAACTTATAGTGAAAATTTGAGAATATTTGATGTACTTTTCAAAAAGTTACAGCTAGTTGAACATTTTGCCTGTCCCGATCATTTTGTTTATCGACGTTATCGGCAGGAATCGAACAATTCCCGTGCGAAGTGCCTCAAATCCCAGAAAGACTCTGGAGAAATTGCTGTAGAAATCATAGAAGGTATTTTAGAAGAATTCCTGGAATGATTATAATACTCCTCCAGTAATTATTGCAGGAATTCCTGATGCAATTACAGCTGCGATACCTATTTGCAAAAATTTCTGCTATGATTCCTCCAGATATTTCTTCGGAATTTCCTGCTGTGATTCCTTCAGGGATTTCTTCGAAGATTCCTCCAGAAACTTTTCTTAGTATTTACCCAGTGATTCCTGCTAGAAATCCACTTGAGATTCCTTCAGATATTCCTACTATGATTTTTTTCAGGAATTATTGCTGGAATTACTCAAGGAATACTTCTGGGATTCAATCAGGAATTTCTGGTGGAATTCATCACTTAGTCATGTTGGAATTTTTCAAGCAATTCCTGCTGGTTCAGGAGTTCTTGGTGCACTCCCATCCTAAGAGCAATTGCTGAAGAAAAACTCAGCGCTTTCTCTGCGGATTTCTTTAAGAGGAGCTCCAGGAAGTCCTTTAGGAAATACTCTAGTAGGGCATACTGGAATTTTCGCAGAAGTTCCTTTTGTGATTTTTACAGGGTTTTTTTTTTCAAAAGAATCCACATATTCCACTTCAAATTTCCTCAAAAATACCCGATAGGTTTTCTTCAGGAAATCCTCATGTTATTTCTCCAGTAATACTTCTTGGAATTTAACCAAGAATACTTCTGGGATTACCTCCAGACATCCTTATTGAAATTTTTCGAATTATTCTTGATAGGATTCATCCAGCATCTCCTGCTGTCATTTCTCTAAGGGCTCCTACAGAAGTTCACCCAGAGATTGTTTTTTTTTTCAGCAACTCCTTCCGAATTTCTCTAGAGATTCTTCCAAGAAAACCTTCGTTACCTTTGAGAATTTATATTGGAATTGCTCCTGGAATGCTGGTGGGAATCCTCTAGGAAGTCTTGCTGGGGCTCCTCAAGCGCTTCCTGACGAAAATTCTTCAGCAATTCCTGGAGGATTCCTGAAGACTTCAATAACTGCAAAAATACCATCTGAAAATTCTTGTGAAATTCAAGCAAAAATGCTTAAGGAAATCCTGGAAAGAATTCCTGAAGGAAATCCAGCAAGAATTCTCGGATGTATTCTGAGATGAATTCCTTGAGGAATTCTTGGAGAAATCCCTAAGGGAATCATTGGAACAATTTCTGGAGGAATCTTTATAAAATCGATGGAAGAATCCCAGCAGAAATTTCTTGCAGAATCTCATCAAGCATTCCTGGAGCAATTCTACGAGGATTTCTCAAAAGATTAATCCACCAATTCTTATAGGGATGACTGCTGGGGCTCCTCCGAAAATTCCTCCAAGGATACCTCCTAGGAAATTCTTGCTGAGATTTGCAAACATTTTCAGCAGGAATATTTTCAAATATTGCTCTTGAGAGTCCTAGAAGACTTCCTGGAGGATTCTTTATCTGCATGGAAAACCTAGAAGAAAAAAAACTTGAAAGATTCCTACCTGAAATGTCTTAAAAAACTCCAGTAACAGTCCTGTAGCAATTTCAGCAGCAGTATCTTAAAATAATCTTAAGAGGATTCCCAGTAGAAATACCTTATTCTAAATTGGAGAGCCCGAGATGAACTAGCCTAGGGCTAAAAATCTCGTTAATACAGATAAAAAAAAATAAATTGGAGAAATCCATGAATAAATTACAACAGGAATTACTGCAGGAATCCTAGCAACAAATTCTTAGTGGTAATACCAGAAGAACACTTGTAGAAATTTATGGAGAGTTCCTGGAGAAATCCTTGTTACAAATCTCTGGGGGAACCACAGGAGGTACTTTCCGGGAGATTACTTGGAGGAATCCCTTTAGATGTCTCAATAATAACTTCTGGAGAAATCCCAGCAGACATGCTCGGATGATTTTTGAGAATGAAACCTGAATGTATCCTTGGAGAAATCACTGGAGAAGTTATTGTAGAAATGTTTGGAAAAGTCCCTAGAAAAATTCATGAAGTAATTCTTGGTACAACACCTGGCGTGGATTCCCTGGAGGACTCGCAGGAATTTGGCATTTCTCCAAGGAATTTTAAAGATATTCCTTCTGTAATACCTTCCATATTCCTTCTGTGATACCTTCTAGGATCCCTCCAGAGATTTCTCCAAGGTATTCTATAGAAATCGCACTTGTGATTTTTTCAGCGATTCAAGGATTTTTAGAAATTTTTTTCATAGTACCAGCAGAAATGTCTACTAATATTTCTCCAGGAATTCTTGCTTAAATTTCTCAAACATTTTCATCTAGAATTGCTCTAGATATTTCTCTTGGAGCCCTTCTAGAATTCCTAGAGGATTCCCAGCAGAAATTGCCTGAGAAATCTCAGCAAAACTTCCTGGTGGATTCTAGTAGAAATTTTTGAGTGTTCCCCAGCATCACTTCTGGAGCAATCTCAGCCAAAATTCCTAAAAGAATTTCAAGGGTATTCTCAGCTGAAAAATTTGTAAGAAAATTTCTGCAATATAAATCCCCGAAGGAATCATTGCAAGATTTTTCAGGGAAATCACAGCTGCAATCAATAGCGTGCAGGAGGTGTATTTTATCATGAAGAACAACTTTGTAGAACATTCAAAAATTCCCAAAAATCCCTAGAAAAAGCTGAAAATTTATTTAAAAAATTACTCGTATCTCTTACTTAACTTACAAACTTACAAAAAATTACACGTAACTATTAAAGTTGAATAAATAAGGTAATAGTTTATTCGGCAAACTATCCAACAATACATTTTTCTGTAACTATGTCTTCTCCAATACTCTATTTTCATTTATAAGAAAAGTCAATCACAAATCACGAAAATTTGATAGTGAAAAGTCAATCCCTAGAGCAAAAATTGACTCAATTCCCTCCAGAAATGTCTTCAAAACTAGGCAATCGGACAAGACTGCTCAACTTTTTCCTGACGCTACTTTGAGAAACGCTGTGTGATCCAGGGAAATTTTGAACAACACTCTGAATAAAGATTTATTCTCACTATATCTGTCTAGCCCCTAGGCTGCATGCTCATTGTTCACTACCGCATTTGAAAAGTTCAGCCGAAAGTTCGTCCTTTCCAGCAGTCTTACTGTTGTTAAGCCTAAGAGTTTCTTCATAGTTTTCTTCCGGGATTTCTCCCAGAATTCTTGTATGGAATCCTGCAGGAATTCATCTCAGAATTCCTTCACGATTTTTTCCAGGGTTTGCCCCAGGAATTTCCAGGAAGATTCCACCAGGAATTCACCTAGGAATTCATCGAGGGATTGCTTCAAGCATTCTTTCAGGAAATCCTCCTTTAGAAATTCTTCCGTATTCCTCTAGCGATATCTCCAGAAATTTCTTCAAGGATTTCTCAAAGAACTCCTCAAAGGACTCCTCCAGATTTTTTTTCTAGGAATTCCTGTAGGAATTCCTCAAGAGTTTTCTTCAAAAATTTCTACAGGGGTTCCTCCCATAATTGCTTTAGGGATTCCTCCAGGAATTCAACCAGGGATTGTTTCGGGAGTTCGTTAAAGGATTGCTCCAGGAATTCCTGTAGTGATTCCATCAGAAATTCCTCTCGCGATATTTTCAAAAATTTATTCAGGGGCTCTGTCACAAATTTCAGAAATCCGTCCATCATTTTTTCCAGGAATTCATCGAAGAATTTTTCCAGGATTATCTGAAGATTTTTTAAGGACAGACTTGTTAGAGTCCCAACATGGCCGCCACAATGGCTGACTTTGGCACCTACTCACGATTTCGAGTGCACAAATCTCTTCGTAAACAAAACCAACGCACCGGCTCTTCTTATTTTAAGCTCATTACAAGTGAGCAAGAACAGAATAATAGAATGCACTGTTGTTTGGAGCTTGTTTCTTGAGATTTGTGCGTCTGAAGTTCTGATGCACTGTTGAAGCGGGATTTCAAGACGTTTGTCCTTAATTACCTAAAGGATTTCTCTGATAGTACTCTTCGCCTCTAGAATAGAAAAACTAACTTATTTTTCTATCTTTTCCAGACGAATTCTCCTCCCAGGACGAGGAAGAGGATAGAAGTGTGGCCAGTGGACTCGAGAACGGCCACCACACCAGCAATGGCCACCACCTGCACCACTCGCACAGCAACAACGGTAGCACCACCGATGCCACTGTGGATGATGGTGCTGCTCCCAACACCAACGGTAGCGGACCAATGGGAACCGGAGCGTCGGTGGTCGTCGGTCGCTGCCGGGCGCTGTTCAACTACACACCAAAGCTTTACGATGAACTGGAACTGCAGCCCGGGGACATCCTGGATATCCACATCAAGCAGGAGGACGGCTGGTGGCTTGGGGCGCTCCGAGGCCAGGTGGGCATTTTCCCCGCGACCTACGTGGAGGAGATTGCCTAAGGCCGCGGGCCGAAGTCAGGGCATTTTGTATTGTGTATAATGAAATTAACCGCTGTACATATAGGGTTTTACGTTGCTACGTGAGTAAGGTGCGAACGCGCTAGTGTGCCTGAGAATCAGTTTTAGGTCTATAGAGAAATTGTAGAGTGCCTCGAATAGTTTAGTTATGTTTTGAAAGTTTCCTTGCAAGAGAATTGTGTTTTCTTTTTAATGCCGAAGACTAATCGAAATGAAAGCTTTTTAACACATCACAACCCTCTCTCAAAGCAGAACGAGGAGGAAAATAATTGTTGAATAATTTATTGATTTATACTTTGTAGAATGTTTTATAGAAAAAACGAGATTTTAATTTGATGAAAGTCTTCCCAAAACCTCGAACAAGAAATGAGCAATAACGCAAACGAAGCAATATTCGAGTATGTAAATAGAAAATTTCGGATGCAGAAAAAAGAACCAATAGAAAATGTCGTTTTGTATTGTTTCGTATTCAATAAAATTTTTGGAAAGTTTTTTAAAAAGCTACCTATATACAAAAATATAAAACATGTCGTTATACTACACAGAAAAAAGACTCTTTTGTTTTATTTCCCAATATGAATGAGCTCGGTTTTTAAATTCTCTTTGCACAATTGTAATACCTAAAACACACACCTCAAAACTCTTCCTCCGCCAGCAGGGAGGAACCCAGCAACGTCAGTCGTCAGGAACTCGAAGCCACCGGCTGTTTGTGGCGTTTGGAGGAATGACGATGGGCGTTGTTGTTATTGAAAGACGAGTTGGACTTACCACCGTTAGGACCAGCGGAACTGGCACCAGGAATGGGATGCACGTGCACTCGGACGTCGTTCAGCGATTGGCGGCTACGGCTGGCGACGGTGCCCTCCCAGAAGGGATTGTCCAGCGGGCACCGGTCGATGTATTTGCGCGGTACGAACCAGTCCAGGAAGCGGAGTATCAGGTGGCACAGCGAAATGACTAGTAGGTACGGCCAAACGCCACTGCGCAGGCAGCTGAAAATGATACGAGAAAAAGAAATTGTGGGAAATTCAAATATTTTGATGATTATATAGGCTACCCGGGTAGAGGCGAAGAACAAACCAAGGACAAAATAATAACAAATTTTGCTATCATATCTCATTTTATCATTCCTATGTTATTTATGGATAACACCAAATATCTCACTAAGAACAAAACAATTTTACCTTGCAAATTTTGTTATTTCTGAGTTATTATTGCATAACAATAAATAACTGAATAATAACAAAATATGCTATAGCATTTAGCTTATACCGATACCGTTTATAGCAAAGAGAAACGCCAAATCATGTGTCAAACTGTTTATTATAAATAGAATCTAAATTTCTTGCAGATGAGGTGTAGGTGATTTCAACTTCCGCTGAGCGAAGCGATAGTCAGTCAGGTTTCAAGCGTTAATAAATGCACATGCTGCGGAACTGAACTCGAAGTGTTTTTCTAAAGATTCAGAAGTGGGATCGACAAAAAAGTTAAAATGGGACGAAGGAATCGGAAATCTATTAGTCAAACTCCTTTGACAACGAAGGTGGAAGGATCGGTAAAGGACGAGGATGATATTGCGGACGAAGATTTGGAATCGCTGCAGAATGAGGTTATACGACGACGGCAACCAGAAGTTTTGCTGAACATGGATCTCATCAAGGCTTTGATTGCACCATATGATGGACGGGGCGACTGCGAGGAATGGATTGGAAGACTGGAAAACTTCCAGAACATGTACACTTGGTCTGGTCTGGCAACAATGACGTATGCAATCAGCCGACTGGAAGGAACGGCGAAGGTTTGGTATGACGCGCACCGCGGAGACATCTGGAGCTGGGACGATTTGAAGGTTGCCTTGGCAAACGCATTTCCTAACCACGTTAATGAAGCAAAAATTCATTTCGAGATGCAGAAGTTTGTTCGACCGAAGGAAATGCAATACGAAGTGTACGTGTACCGTATGATGGAGATAGCCAAGCCGGCGAAATTGTCAACCACTGCAATTGTGACATACATCGTACGTGGATTGAACAACACAGCTATGCAGACACGATTGAAAGGAGAATATTTCGAAGACTGTCAGGACCTCATCAACTTTATCAAGCGATACGAAGCAGCTACAATGGAAGATGAAGCTACCGAGAGGAAGCCGCTGGATTGGCGCGTGGCGGAAGGGGACATCCGATGCAACTACTGCAACAACAGAGGACTTTTCGCTCGAGATTGTCGGCTGCGTGCGGCAGTCAATACAAGGAAAGCCGATACGGGAGCGGCTGCACGCCAACCGATGGTGCAAGGCCCGCTCGCTGGGCCATCCAAAGAGATTGGTGTTGCTGTAATCGATGAAGGTAGGGACCAAAGCGAGTTTAAAATCGTTGTAAATAATATCGAGATACGAACAGTAGGGTTGATAGACACAGGCTCACCTACACTCAGGCAAATGAATCTAAGATTATCATAACGTCTAACTTATGAAATGGTCTTTAAACAATTCATAACGGCTAGAACGATTTTCATAAGGTCGGTCTATGATGCAAAATCGACTCATAGTTTGGCTTTTATACACATTTAGCAACACGATATTCTCAAGCGTCGATAGCCACGTGGGTTGGGCAAGCGCGCAGTGATCTCGACGTTCATGGATCGATTCCAGTCTGCATCATTTTGTGATTTTTCTGCTCTTTTCATAAGTTTATCTTATGTAATTAGGTCATAATAAGCATGTTCAATTTTCATAAGGTATTCTTATGTCATCCATACTTTACAGTTATGGCTAACTTCCATAAGGTATTTTGATGAATTTCGGTAGTTTACTTCGCTGAGTGTATCACACTGATTCACATTTCAGTTGTCAGGAATGCAGGAGTAGCTATTGAGGCGGTTAATTTTACCGAAAAATACGTTGGGATCAATAATTCGGAAATATCGTTCAAAGGCGCTGTTAGGGGGGAGTTGTTGGGTGGTGGGGTTTCGAGAAGTCTCCTGAGCAAACACCTTCGTTTGTGTGTAACGTGTGTGAGAGCTAAAAGCTACATGGTTTTATTAATACATATACTTAAAGGTCTATGAGGAGTACATTTACTTACATCGGTCTCTTTTTCACCCACTCAATGAACCCAACAAGCTTATATGAGTAACAGAACAGATGTAGAACGCTATAAAGTATAATTATTTTTCATCAAGATTACAAATTCATTTTCATTAAATTCAGGCAACTCACGTTTTTATAACCTCAACTCTACAACCTATGCTCACTGACGAGAGAAAATCCACTTTTCGTAGGCTGATTGCCACCTAATCAAAGGTAGTTAGGATTAGTTTTATCGAATTCATATAATTCTAGGTTCACTTACTATTTTTAGCTATTGAAAATAAGAAAATAAAGCTTTTTAATGAAATAACAAATGCAGTTCACTTCATACACTATCGAGCATCACATCATTCTTCCTCTTCTCATTCTTTGACATCTACTGCTATCAGTTAACAGTGACAACTTCAGTTGTCACTATGACGTTTCTCCGAGGGGCGCCCCAATGCCGTGGTAGTCATATGGGATCGGTGCGAGCTACCGTAACAGGAGTTATTCGTAGACGATGATCGATTTCCATGCTACTATCGGGTTGTATTAGATGACACTATGAAGGCTCCCTTGCTCGTGGGTCGAGATTTTGTTGTCAACAATGGTCTGAAGGCGATTTATGATGGTAAAATGTGGCTCGAGCGGTCCTCCCAGTCCGCCCTCGAAAATAGAAAGGCTGAAGAAGCAGCTTGGTTGAAGTCAGTAATGAGTATCGCTGATTTTGATGACAATGCTGGATTGGATGCAAACTGCTTTGACATTGGAGATGCAAACATTGCTGCCGATGTGATTGATGAAGTGAAACATGCTGTGAAGGAATGCTACTTGGATGCACAACGACCACAATATCCAAAGGTGTGCTTCAAAATGAAAATCGATTTGCTTAAGGAAGAACCATTCAGTTTCACTCCTCGGAGGTTATCATACAGTGAGCGTTCGGATGTTGAAAAAATCGTCACGGATCTCTTATCAAAAGGAATCATAAAAGAGAGTTCATCACCATACGCGAGTCGGATTTTGTTAGTGAAAAAGAAGAAATTTTCGTTCCTTGAACAAGTTAATCGTAAAAGACAGGTTCCCTATGCCGGTGATAGAAGACCACATCGACAAGCTACAAGGGAAGAAATACTTCTCAACTCTCGACCTCAAAAGTGGATTTTTCCATATTCCTATTGACGAAAACTGTACACATTATACTTCTTTCGTCACCCATATGGGGCAATTTGAGTTCACGCGTGTTCCGTTCGGGTTGTGTAACTCTCCTGCGGTTTTTATGCGTTTCATCAATTTGGTGTTCAAAGATCTTATTCGTGATGGCAAAATTGTGGTGTACATGGACGACGTAATGATTGCTACAGCTACAATTGAGGAACACATCCAGATCCTTCGGGAAGTTTTGTCGATAATGAACGAAAATAAACTGGAGCTGCAAATTTCGAAATGTGAGATTCTCAAGACCAACGTGTCGTATTTGGGGTACGAAGTTGACCAGCACGGTGTGAGTCCAAGTAAACGTCATGTACAAGCGCTTGAGGATTTTCCAGTACCAAGGAGTGTCGTGGAGGTGCAAAGGTTCATTGGCTTGACTTCATATTTCCGAAAATTTATTCAAAGCTTTTCTTCTATTGCACATCCACTCTATGAACTTGTAAGACAAAACACCTTCTGTTTTGATGAGGCCTGCTTGAAGTCATTCCAAAAATTGAAGGATAAACTTGTTTGTCAACCAGTGCTTGCCATCTATTCACCGTCTGCGAAAACCGAGTTGCATACTGATGCCAGTGCATTGGGCTTTGGTGGCATCCTTATGCAAGAGGGAGTTGATGGGAACATGCACCCTGTTATGTACTTCAGTAAAAGGGCATCTGATGCTGAATCCAGACTTCATAGTTTCGAGCTAGAAACTCTGGCGGTGGTTTACTGTTTGCAGAGGTTCCACGTTTATTTGTATGGTCTCCCAAGTTTCGATCTTATCACTGATTGCAATTCTCTGGTGCAAACACTCAACAAAAAGGATATCAACCCCAAAATTGCGAGGTGGTCTCTATTTCTGTCGAATTACAATTTCACTATGAAGCATCGTGAAAGCCATAAGATGCATCATGTAGATGCCTTGAGTAGATGTTACATGGTGGGAGTTGTGGAAGAGTGTGATTCATTGTCAACAGCGTTGATTGCCTGTCAGCTTCGAGATAGTAACATAGAGAAGATTCGTACTGATCTGGAGAAGCAAGAACATAAACTGTTTGAGCTAAGGGATGGCCTGGTGTATAGAAAAGACGGACCAAAATTACTTTTCTATGTACCTGATGAAATGGAGTCCAGCCTCCTGTTTGAAGCACACGAGAAAATGGGTCACTTTGGTAACACCAAAATGTTGGAATACCTCAGACGTCAATACTGGTTTCCAAAAATGAGCGAAAAGGCTAAGAAACATGTGGAAAGTTGCATCAAGTGCATAATTTTTACTAAAAAGCAGACTAAACACGAGAATTACTTAAAAAACATCGGCAAAGGAGTAGAACCATTTGACACAATACACGTCGATCACATGGGCCCTCTCCAGGTAACACCTAGAAGAAACAAGCATATTTTTTGCCGTAGTAGATGCATTTACGAGGTTCATCAAACTATATGCTACAAAAAGTACTGGGTCCAAGGAGGCAATAAAATGTCTGGAAAACTATTTCGTTCAGTATTCTGTGCCACGTAGGATTGTGTCCGACAGGGGAACATGCTTCACAAGTGATGAGTTTCGATATTTCGTTGATTCGCGTAGCGTTAAGCACGTTTTGACTGGTACCGCTAATCCACAGGCAAACGGAGCTATTGAACGGTTCAATCGGGTCATTGCACCAGTGTTGTCTAAAATTCGACAAGAGGGGGACGAACAAAATTGGGATAACTATTTGAACGAAGTTGAATTTTATTTAAATAACACTTTCTGTCGATCAGTTGACAATACACCAAGTATGGTTTTGTTCGTAGTGAATCAGCGTAGGGGCCAAGAGACAAGTATTCTGGGTGAGTTGCATGTGGAATCGAATAACGACAGGGGATTGGAACAAATAAGAGAAGCAGCATCTAAAAAGTCTGTTAAAGTGCAGGACACAAACAAGAAATATTTCGATGCAAAAGTGCGTACAAATACCACGTTTAAACAAGGGGACTTCGTCATGCTGAAAAACAATCCAGTTCCTGGTGTCAACTTTAAGTTGCAGCCGAAGAACAGGGGACCGTACATGGTGAAAGAATGTCTCGACAACGACCGCTATGTAGTTACAGGTATTCCAGGTATGCAGATCTCACAAAGGCCATTTCAGGGAATCTTGGGACCCAACACGATGAGCAAATGGAAGCCTTCAGTCGTTAATAAGGACCTAGATTTATCTGAAGAGATTGATCCCAGTGTATCAGAGGTTGATTCCGAAAATGAAGAGTTCTTAGGATTCGATGAGGATGAGATATTTCAAGGGTTCTAGGTCGAGGACGACTAGCGTCAGGTTGGCCGACTATAGCATTTAGCTTATACCGATACCGTTTATAGCAAAGAGAAACGCCAAACCATGTGTCAAACTGTCTTTTTTATTATAAATAGAATCTAAATTTCTTGCAGATGAGGTGTAGGTGATTTCAACTTCCGCTGAGCGAAGCGATAGTCAGTCAGGTTTCAAGCTTTAATAAATGCACATGCTGCGGAACTGATTTCGAAGTGTTTTTCTAAAATGCAATCATGGCAAAATAAGTTATTCTGAGCATCCTAAGTAAAATAACACCAATCAGAACTTGTTTTGTTATTAATGAGTTTTTTAGTATATATTTTATTTTAATTAGAATATTGATGAAGAGCAAATTTTGTTTTTGGTTTTTTTGGAATAAGAGCTAAAAGAACAAAAAATAATAACTCACTTAGTTCTAGAAAATAGTAAATAATAACTTATTTTGTTATTATAATATCAAACCAAGGACAAAACATTTCAGAACTTACAATACAGTTCTTTCCAATCATAAGAACAATATTTACTATTATGATGATCTTATTGAAATAACTTATTTTGTTCTTACTTTGTTCTCAATAACTCGATAATAACTTATTCAGTCATTCTTCATTTTGAAATATTTTGTCCTTGGTTTGTTCTTATAAGGACAAAATTAGTTTTTATTGAGTTACCGGTTACAAAGTCAGTTATTATTTTTGTTCTTTTAGCTCTTATTCCCAACAAACCAATAACAAATTTTGCCATTCAGCTATTCATTTTTAATGGCAAAATTTGATCTTCGTTAGTTATTTTCTTCTATCCGGGTAATCTCCTTAAATTTGAGCATAATTTCTAAAAAATAGTGAAGATTTGTATTTTTTTCTCTACGAAAAAATTAAATTGGAAAAATCTTTTTTAACGTACATTTGAAACATTAGATGTTAGCCAGTTATAGAAAAAAAATTCAGCTCAATCGGAGTATTGGTTGCGGAAATAGAGATGTATGAAAGGAGCAACTTTACTTAAAAATAGAACAAAAATCGATTTCAATCGACAACCTTGTATGGAAAGAAAAATTTCCGCTCTACTTTATTTTTTTCTTGACGTGTTTGAACTCAGGGCATGATATTACACTAAAAATGATCATCAGCTTACCGAGTTCAAAAATGCTGTAAACTAGTGTAATTAACCCTTTAACTTTTTAAAGGTTTCCAAAACATTTTCAAGTTATGATCATATTCTCATGCTTGGAAAAGGTTTTAAGGCACGATAGGTGTAAACTTTTTTTTATCCTAAGCATTCACATGAGCTTCAGAAAGCAACTTGAGTTCAATCCGTAGGCTTTCGCAATGCAAAGTGAAGTGATCTATGGCGTATATTGAAATTTGTAATATCTTCAGGGCCCATATAGCCGAGGCGGTAAACGCACGGGTATTCAGCATGACCATGCTGAGGGTGACGGGTTCGATTCCCGGTCGGGCCAGGATCGTTTCGTAAAGGAAATTTCCTTGACTTCCTTGGGCATAGAGTATCTTCGTGCCTGCCACACGATATACGCATGCAAAATGGTCATTGGCAGAGGAAGCTCTCAGTTAATAACTGTGGAAGTTCTCATAGACACTGCTGAGCTGAGAAGCAGGCTTTGTCCCAATGAGGACGTTACGCCAAGAAGAAAGAGAGAGATGTAATCGATTTTACGATATTCTGGCACTAGCACAAAGGAACCATCGCACTATCCACAATACGGCTCGGAATGCATGAGTCAATGCCTTATATTTCCATTATTTCCAACTGTCTGTTGCATGCAAGATGCAATCGAGCAGATGTTTTTAAATGTTTAACGTATGTCTTTTGTAATTTACTTTCTCACAGATTTTTGTCAGTCATTTGTTCACTAGGTCTAGATTGTGAACTGTAGTACAAAATTGTATATTTTTTCATTTATAATTTTGCTAAACGCTTTGCTACTGCGTTCTCTCTTACTTTCAATACTTTCAACAATAGAATGATCGTCATATTTTGTTTTTATTGTTTATCAGTTCATAAGAGATTGGCGTGGTCGTGAGGCATTATCCAACAATCATTTCGTTTACGCAGTTGTTCAAAGGAGAGACCTGACTATTTGCCGAACATGTTGTGTAAAAAACACGAGGATTGTTGAGGGAGGTAGGAGTTGAATGAAAAGCGAAATCGTTCTGTTTGCATTTATATTGCGGAATAGGCTTCAAACTGAAATAAGCATTAGTTTCACAATAATTCTATGATGAAGGAAAGTAGGTATGACTTACAGTTTTTTCAACGCTGGTAGGTTTCAACTCGTGTCTATGGACGTGTTTGTTGCGGACTACCATAGAAAGAAAAGTAAGTTTTTAGTCACCTTTGAACACTATTCAGACTTTGTCGAAGTTGACCATCTGACAAGTGGCATGCCTGTCTCCAAAAGTACCATCACCACCACCGTCTGCAAGAAAAACTTGTTGGAAGGCACAGCTGGTAATCACCAATGGCACTAATTTCGTCAACAAGGAATGGAGACTGTTTGCTACTGAATGGGAGTTTCAGCATTCCATGTCAGCCCCTATCACCAGTAAGCCAATTGAAAACCTGAGGCGGCGGTCAAAATTGAAAAAAAAATTGCTGAAAAAGACGGAAGAATTTGGTGCGTTGATTTTTGGTATGCGCTGTTACACTGGCGGAACATACCAAACAAAATCTGGTTTAGTCCTGCAGCCAGCCTATTCTGGCTGTAGTTTACTAACGTCTTTGGAGAATTTGATGCCGAAACCTGTTCAGAATGTACGCAACAGTATCGATGATAACACCGTCTTCCACCTTGCGGCCTCTACAGACTGAACAATACTAACATTAGACAACGGACAACACATGTAACACCCAGTAGCCCAGTGGAGAATTTTCCGTTTGACGAAAAATTTTCCCTGACTGGAGCGGGAATCGAACCCACACTCCGAGGCTTACGAGACACTTAAACGACTGACGCCGCTAACCGCTCGGCCATGAAGCCCAGCGAAAGACCAAATACCATTAGGACAAAGCAACAAGCAAACTACCAGCGCTGAAAGCAGGTTCGACGGTACACGTAGTTACATCCTGAGATAACGAAGCATTGAATTCCTGGCACGGTTACAAATAGGATAAATGACCGGTTTTATTGAAGAATTTGCCCCACATTCTCAGAATACAAATTCGATCTATTATTGGTTTCCACCCCACAACTCGATTCATCTGCCTCCCTGTAACTATGAAGCCAACTCCACGTTCTTCCTCATTGCCGCCATTGTAGTTGATGCGGTACTTGAATAAAGTGTTGGCGTAGGGACCCACCACTCGGAATTCGCAATGTCCTTGGGCAGCGTTTCTCCTGGTTTCTTGCCAATATTCTGCAATTCACGAGCCAAGAGCCCAAGGTTCATTCAAAGTTCTCACGTTCCAAGACAAGACCAAATTTTCCAATCATCGTCCTTAACCCTCCTTTGGCATTAGTCATTTTTGCTTTTCTTGGTAGTTGAAGGGTTACAGAAGACTACCTTACTGGGGAGCCTCACTGCCAACATCGATTTGAAGGGGCTGCCTATCTTTAGGTATAGCTGACTCGGTCTCTTAACTGGCAGTCTTGTCATTGACTGTCTCATTGAAGTATGAGGTAGGTAGGAACTTGTGAGGAGCAGTGGCTCAGCCATGTTATAAAATGAGGATCGAAAAACTTCGAATGATTTGAATTTTCAGAAAATTCTAATGAAAATCCCTCCCCTCTCTTAAAACATGTGGGGTCAAAACCTATTAAGCCTATTAAGTATAAATTTCTGGTCGAAAACGTTCAGAATATTTATAACTGGGAGGGAACATAGACTCATTACAATATCGATTAATGGTACGGGAAACCCTTGGGAGGCCGTAATGTCTTCGTGAAAGTTAAACGTATTCCTTTAAAACTATTCACATAGTTTTCATCAGATCTGATGACAGAAATGCCCAAATAATTAAATCAGTAGAGGAACATTTAAACTTACTTGATCATCATTTGCCCGAGTGTTGATTCCTTTTCCTGCAGCACTTTCCGGTAAACCTTCTCTGTTCGGCTCGTCACGTTGTCCCAGTTGTACAAATTTGCTACCAAGTTGTTCCTCTCGAATGGGCAAACCGCTACACCGCTTCTCCTTAATTCTCGGCATGCCCCCACCGACCCATCCATACTACCGTTCATATACATGCACCCAATCTGCTTCTTTTCGGCCTCCCGCCTAATAGCTACCATCAGTCCACGGTACACCGATTCCACCGTGGGCTCCGTCAGAATTATGAGACTGTCCGGCAGTACTTCCGGAATGCCACCCACCCGCGTTGAAACCACTTGCATCCCGCAGGATGCCGCCTCGACTATCGCCATGCAGTAGGCCTCCGTCAGCGAGGTGTTCAGGAAAATATGCCCCTGCGTGAGGACATCCCTCACCTGGCTGTGTTCCAACGCACCCAGCATCGTAACTCGGTCCTGCATGTTATTCTTCTCCCGAATTTCCTCGAGCAATGCCCGCTTGGGCCCGTCCCCACCCACAATGAAGTGGATATTGGGACAGTTTTTGAGCTTTGGTAAAATTCCTGCCAGCAGGTCAACCCCCTTGCGATAGACTAGTCGTGAAACCACCACCACGTTTATACGATCCGGATCCGACGGGCGGTGGCATGGGTTAGGGGTGAAGTGCGCTGTGTCAACGGCATTCGGGATCACCGAAACCTTATCCTGGTGCACTTTGGCGCGGAGCACTGTGTTTTCTTTACCTGCAGAATTGGAATAAAACATTAATGTCAATTCTTCTGCTAATATAGAGCACATACCCGTGTGAGAAACACAAATACAGTGATTGCAGTTCGCAAGTGAGATCTCCAGAAACTTGTTGGTCACCACAGCGGACAAATCCGCAAAACCGAACAAGCTGTGGTCGGTGAATACTGACTGAAAATCGAAAGTCCCAGTTAAAACTAATCGTTCCCAAAAAATTCAAAATACTCTTACCCTCAACCCGAGCAGCTGGCCCACGTTCATCGCCTCGTGTGCCAGCGTACTGAACGCCGAATGACCGTGCACGATTTCGATCTGCTCCCGCACCAGGATGTATCGCAGCAGCGGAATGTTACAGATCATGGTCGGCAGGATGACCTGATTGTAGAACACCTTGATCGGAATGTAGTACACCTTGAGCCCGTTGGTCATGTAGCGGATGCCCTTCCGGTCGCCATACGAGTGCGTCATGATGACCACCTTGTGGCCCCGGGACAGCAAACACTGCGACAGATTGAAGATGTGCTCCTCCACTCCGCCCATGTTGGGGTAGAAGAAATCCGAAGCGATGCTGGAAGGAAAGTTCCAAACTCAATCAAAAGGAACTTTGATTGGGAATCATTACAAACTTACCATATTCTCATACTTCAGGACCAGCAGATCACAATCACTTCAAACACTAGAGCATAATTTTACTAGGGAAAAATACGTTTTTATTCATGCAAGTCGGAAAATCACGGTTTTCCGTTCGCGTTCGCTACATCCGCTGATAGGCCAGCAGCTGACGTGCGATTTAAAGGGAAGAACGGGAATCAAAACAAAACAGTTAGCAAAGTGACGGCGGATTGAAAAGAGAGAACAAAGGATGACATTGTGAAATATTTGAATTTTAAAAGTGGTGTTCCTCATCGGCCAAACAATTAGCAAAACGATCCACTCAGAAATAAAAGTATACACGGGATTACTATTATTTATGCATTTTGTATCCGCATCTCTCTCACTCTCTTTCAGTTTTCATGCTATCTGCAGCTTAGCCTGGGTTGAAGAGAAGTGTTTCGTCAACCCAGACGAAGCACCAGATAGCATGAAAACAGAAAGAGAGTGAGAGAGATGCGGATACAAAATGCATAAATAATAGTAATTCCGTGTATACTTTTATTTCTGAGTGGAGATCAGCAGATTTGCGGATCCATCGGGGACGAACACGCAAAGATCAGTTTACATATTTTTCTAAAATATGGGTAAATTTTGCTGAAATTTGTGTAAACTTTGCGCAAATATGGGTAAATTAAAGTTATATTTTGGAAAAGTGCACATTCACATTAATGGGTAACCAGTGTACACAGAATATGCGCCCACAAGCGAAAAATAGGCAACAAAGAAGGCACGGCAACAACTCTTTGTTTTTTCGTTAGCAGATAATGACAAAATCGCTCCCGAGTTTGTTCACAACAAAAACGGTAGGAATATTTGTCTCGTTCTATTTACTTCGTGATGTTCGCATTGTTTTACAAGTGAAACTCGATTCTGAGGTTTGCAAGAGCCTTAATTAGTCCAAATGTTTATAAATTCGATGACGTGAGTCAAAAATTTCAGCAGAAAAGCCGGAATATCGTTACACGCACGGCCAGCGATGTTTGTTTTATTGCTCTCATCGCCTGACATGCGTTTGTTGCGGAGCACCTTTGTTACCAACATTTTTCGTTTTCCGTACGCTGTGGGTAACTAGCTGTCCCGGCAAACTTTGTCTTGCCTACTGCGTTTTTTTACGTTTCAAGTCCCTAGCTAAGTCCAAGTCACTGTTCAAAATGTATAGGCAAATCTGACGGAAGCTAACAACAATCCCTCCGCATCTGGTGGCAGGAATGAGAACCCTACGAAAAACGTGACTCCGCCAAAAATTGCCATTTCGCACATACACGCTAAGGTCAGTTTACCTATTTTTCTAAAATATGGGTAAATTTTACTCAAATTTGCGTAAACTTTACGCAAATATGGGTAAATAAAACTCATATTTTGCAAAAGTGCACATTCGCATTTATGGGTAATATATACCCATATTTGGGTTACAATTAGTTACACATTACCCATATTTGAGTCTTTTTTACCTATATTTGAGTATCATTTACGCATATTTGCGAATGTGCACTTTTTGGAAAAAAGGTAAACTGACCTTAGCGTGTAGGCAAAGTGCACTTTTTTCAATTTTTCGTACAGTAGACGTTCGGTCGGTGCAAACGGTTTAACTGCAATGCTTTCTAACTGCAAGTCCGGTAAGTGCAACAACCGCAACCGCTTTCCGTCAAAACGGTGTGCCAGGTTAGCCCGAATGAACAGTCGAATGAATTTTACGATCATTTTACGTCAATTGATGGGTTGTTGACGCCAATCTGACGTTGCAGTTATCGAATTTTGTTCGCTAAGTGAAACGTAAACATGTTGCAGTTATCGAACGTCTACTGTATCGAATTCCACATCGTAGAGAAACAAGCGAGCACTTTTTGGAAAGAAAATTTAATCAAAGATTCGTTGACTCGTAGGAATACTCCAACAGTTGATGGCTTCGACGTTTAATGCGTTTTGAACCCACGGCATCGCATTCGTACAGAGCAGCTCCAAGCTTCCTCACCACAGTTGCTCGAACCCAAGCAGGCTTCTTCGGGTCACGGTAATCTCTGGCGTAGACTGTATCACCTATTACGAACGCTCCAGTTCTATCCGAATTCACTCTACGCTGTCGTCTGGTACGATGTCTTCAGGACGTCGAACTTCAACAACATTCCCCTTCTGCGATTTGATTTGAACGTTCTGTGGCACTCCTCACAATTCCTGTTTGATGAGCCTCTCCTTTGAACGGATGCAGACCGTATACCTCGCCGTTCTCCTCCAGTTCTCATTTCCCGTGGACGCCTTTTTCAAACTTCGGGGCTCTACCGTAGAAATAACCTCACGCTTGCTGTTTTTTCTCAGCGGCTTACTGTGGCCTACAGCAACCGACGACGCACCAAAATCGATTTTCAG